>NW_027331920.1:9384679-9684679 GCF_048418815.1 Hemitrygon akajei | reverse complement strand
TAACTAGTGCAATGTTTGGACTGTTTGTGTGAATTAGTTTGTCCCAACAAAGGTGACTCAACCTTCAGTGGTATCTTATTAATTCAATGTGCTCCCACTGTAAATATGCACTTCAATGGAGCCAATTGAGAGACACAGAATATTGAAGTAAATTATGTCATTGTAGCTTGTAAAATTGTATTGTATCACCTACTGTTACCATTCTCCTCGAGAGAATAAACACTTGGATTAGTTTGTGTTTGGGGAACTCTAACGAGGGGGTCGCCAGGAAAAGATCTGCTTGTGATGGTGAATAAACACTTTCATATCCACAAAACCCGCCAACATCTTCACTGACTTAGTCACAGTCAGAACATTTCGGTGCTCGTCCGGGACCCACCCTTAACCCTAATACATGGCCATAAAGTCTAGTAGGGGGTTGAGTATGTTTCAATCATATCTCCACGTATGTGTTAATGAATACGGCGGAGCGCTGGCGAGGCAGATAAGAAAGTGTGTAGCGTGTTTCTGTGTCTCTGTGTGGATCGACCCATTGTCTCTGCCTGACCCTGCCTGACTATACACGTATGCACAGACCTCGAGTTCAATTTATCCCCTCGGTTCAGTCCCGTATCTTCTCTTTCCCAAAGTGTTGCATTGAACGTGGCCATGTTTAGGGTGGTTCAAGAGTCTCCGGCATTCCAAATAAAGTTTACGGGGCGGATTCCTACTTTAGTTTCTACAAGCGGTCCAGCTGCACCATCCAACCACGTGGTGAACACACATTCAACTTGGACTCCCCCTAGGTAACTCTGGATACAAGTCGTGGCTTTTCATCAGCATCATGGGCAATGCATTGTACGTAACACAGTTGTCCTTCCAGGGGCAATGGGCCACTGTTACATCCTGACAAATCCCAATCCACCTGGGCTGTGGGTGATCAACGGCAAAATAAACATTGTGTCCAGAATTTTATCATTTCTTTGGGGATCCAGTGTTCATAACAGTGGGAACGTAACTGTTTCAACCACGTGTTTGCTAACCCAGCCATTAGGCGGCGCTGTTGAGCTCGGTGGCGGCTCATCCTGATCAGCACCCCGTCTCCCTTCATTCTGCCACTGCAAACCTTGTTCTGTGATAGGGTCGTTTTAGAACCCTGTTTCCCCTTACCCTCCTCATTACCATTCTCCCTCAATCCCTTTTCCCTCATTCGCATCATCCTTCTGAGAGCCCATGCTTCAGCATGTGTGGGATTTGAATGGATCAATCATTTCACACACCCTTCTGCTCCCCTCGGTACTGTGCGATACCAAGTTCCTCGGCCAGTTCCTACTCTGTCACGGAGTCAAATTCTGCGTATCCCAAGTAGGACCCAAAACACTCGAGAAAACCGGTCACAACCTCCTCACAAGTATAGAAGGTTCCTTCCTTTCCACTGTCTGCAGTTATGCAAAACCTCCACTGTCACCTCTATTAGTCCAGCAGCTTCTCATGGTGCCTTCTGTACATCACCCCGTGTCCCCTGGGCGGGTGCCTGTTCCTCCGGCAGGGCTGAAGGGAAAGCTGAAGTTAGACAGAGAAGGGTTAGCTTCCCCTCCTCCGTTTCATATAAACCGTGAGTTGTCCTGTCTGCTGAATGCACTGGGAAAGTATCCGAGAATCATCTCTCATTCACCACTCCAGCACTCAATTGGGCCACGTCAAAGGGACAGAATACCGTGTCACACACGCCCCACACCCCCGGCTCTGGTGTGTCCTGCAGTCCCTCCATTACTACAGGCGCCATTGGGGCACTGAGTGCTGAAGGTTCCACCCACTCTCGGAAAAACCTGCTGGGAGGCGGGCCACTTCCCCAATAATCCTGGCTTTGACACTGTTAGTCCCGGAGTGCAGGGACAGAGGATGGCAGACGTGGCTGTTCCTCATGGAGATCGACTGTAGTGGGTTCCCGGCACGGCCAGCATGGAGGTTGCTGTCTGTGCTGGGCCTTGATGAAAAGAGCAAGAAGCAAGCAACTGGCAGGATGGGGGAGGAAGCAGAAAGAGCCCCTGACTGGGTATGGAGCTGGAGGGAGGGGTTGAGCTGGATGTCAGGAACAGATGGGCAGTGACTTGGCCCTCACTTCTGATCCACCAGCTGGACAGTGTAGTGGTTACGGGTTGAAACACTCTGTGAAGGTTGGGCGTTACCTGACCACATCTGCCCCTGGCCAAAGGCTACGATTACCTCATCAGGTGACTGAAGAGAGCAACCCGGTGTGTGGTATAAGCGTCGCTTCATACGCTAAATCACCCCAATCTGCATCACCATCATCGTCCGTCCTCGCACATATCACTCCTCTCCGAGCTGAGAGTTCACTTTGCAGATTTTCCATCTGTTTTAAACACTTGCGATCAGCGCAGCCTTTCCTCTCAGCTGCCGATTTCTTCCTGACATTCACAACAGCCGTAAATCCCGACCCTCCAGAGACCCTGATCCTCGACTCTCAAACTTTCCTAACCACTCCTCATAATCTGACCATTTCCTTCATAATTAACCATGAAAGTAATCTCTGAATCCCTGGGTTCTTCCTGTCCTTTCCCTTTCACAGTTTAATATCCTAACCTACTGTGTGGTTCAACTCGACACCAGGGTCCCAGACCACTTTTCTTTCTTTTCGAGTGCAACCCAGGGCGCGGAAATATGTTCACTGTTCATCAACTGAGATCAGTTTGGAAACTCACCAGGCAACTCGTAATTAATCACAGCTCGCACTTTATTGTTCCTGCACAAACAACAAAGTAACTATGTTGACCCCAGGCTAACAACTTAAAACATGAATTCCACTGTTCTCTCTGTAGTAATACACACCCTGACCACTTCTCAAATTCACAGCATTGAAACAGGGGATCCCACTGTATCCAAATGATCGATCATTTCTTCTCCAGACCCTTCCTTGGGGGTTTTTCCTTGTGATAGTTAGTCTCAGGAGTTATCACACCTTTGCATTTGAAACTCTTTACTTGTTTTGAAACAAGTTTTATTTGAAACATTTGAAACAACTCTTATCAGTTCAGAGGACGCATCTCATTCTTGTTGGCTGAAGTCCATCAGGCTGATGACGAACAGATTTCCATTGGATGCAGTCCAAGGGCTACACAACTTCATGCCAAAGGTAATTTCTTTTGTTCTCCTCAACAATGGTTCCAAACAGACAAACTGTGTCGCTCAGACTCTCAGCAGAAATATCGAGATTCCTTCTGCAGACCTGCCACGGTACATAATACACACCTTATCTCAGAGTGACTTCAGGTTCAGAGATAACGAGATTCCTTCCGCAGACCTGCCACTGTACATAATACACACCTTATCTCAGAGTGACTTCAGGTTCAGAGATAACGAGATTCCTTCCGCAGACCTGCCACTGTACATAATACACACCTTATCTCAGAGTGACTTCAGGTTCAGAGATAACGAGATTACTTCTGCAGACCTGCCACTGTACATAATACACACCTTATCTCAGAGTGACTTCAGGTTCAGAGATAACGAGATTCCTTCTGCAGACCTGACAGTGTACATAATACACAGCGTATCTCAGAGTGACTTCAGGTTCAGAGATAACGAGATTACTTCTGCAGACCTGCCACTGTACATAATACACACCTTATAGATAGATAGATAGATAGATAGATAGATACTTTATTCATCCCCATGGGGAAATTCAACTTTTTTTCCAATGTCCCATACACTTGTTGTAGCAAAACTAATTACATACAATACTTAACTCAGTAAAAAAAATATGATATGCATCTAAATCACTATCTCAAAAAGCATTAATAATAGCTTTTAAAAAGTTCTTAAGTCCTGGCGGTAGAATTGTAAAGCCTAATGGCATTGGGGAGTATTGACCTCTTCATCCTGTCTGAGGAGCATTGCATCGATAGTAACCTGTCGCTGAAACTGCTTCTCTGTCTCTGGATGGTGCTATGTAGAGGATGTTCAGAGTTATCCATAATTGACCGTAGCCTACTCAGCGCCCTTCGCTCAGCTACCGATGTTAAACTCTCCAGTACTTTGCCCACGACAGAGCCCGCCTTCCTTACCAGCTTATTAAGACGTGAGGCGTCCCTCTTCTTAATGCTTCCTCCCCAACACGCCACCACAAAGAAGAGGGCGCTCTCCACAACTGACCTATAGAACATCTTCAGCATCTCACTACAGACATCTCAGAGTGACTTCAGGTTCAGAGATAACGAGATTCCATCTGCAGACCTGCCACTGTACATAATACACACCTTATCTCAGAGTGGCTTCAGGTTCAGAAATAATGAGATTCCTTCTGCAGACCTGCCATGTACATAATACACACCTTATCTCAGAGTGACTTCAGGTTCAGAGATAACGAGATTCTTTCTGCAGACCTGACACTGTACCTAATACACACCTTATCTCAGAGTGACTTCAGGTTCAGAGATAACGAGATTCCTTCTGCAGACCTGCCACTGTACATAATACACACCTTATCTCAGAGTGACTTCAGGTTCAGAGATAACGAGATTCCTTCTGCAAACCTGCCACTGTACATAATACACACCTTATCTCAGTGACTTCAGGTTCAGAGATAACGAGATTCCTTCTGCAGACCTGCCACTGTGCATAATACACACCTTATCTCAGAGTGACTTCAGGTTCAGAGATAACGAGATTCCTTCTGCAGACCTGCCACTGTACATAATACACACCTTATCTCAGAGTGGCTTCAGGTTCAGAAATAATGAGATTCCTTCTGCAGACCTGCCACTGTACATAATACACACCTTATCTCAGAGTGACTTCAGGTTCAGAGAAAACGAGATTCCTTCTGCAGACCTGCCACTGTACATAATACACACCTTATCTCAGAGTGACTTCAGGTTCAGAGATAACGAGATTCCTTCTGCAAACCTGCCACTGTACATAATAAACACCTTATCTCAGTGACTTCAGGTTCAGAGATAACGAGATTCCTTCTGCAGACCTGCCACTGTACATAATACACACCTTATCTCAGAGTGGCTTCAGGTTCAGAGATAACGAGATTCCTTCTGCAGACCTGCCACTGTACATAATTCACACCTTATCTCAGAGTGACTTCAGGTTCAGAGAAAACGAGATTCCTTCTGCAGACCTGCCACTGTACATAATACACACCTTATCTCAGAGTGACTTCAGGTTCAGAGATAACGAGATTACTTCTGCAGACCTGACACTGTACATAATACACACCTTATCTCAGAGTGACTTCAGGCTCAGAGATAACGAGATTCCTTCTGCAGACCTGCCACTGTACATAATACACAACTTATCTCAGAGTGACTTCAGGTTCAGAGATAACGAGATTCCTTCTGCAGACCTGCCACTGTACATAATACACACCTTATCTCAGAGTGACTTCAGGTTCAGAGATAACGAGATTCCTTCTGCAAACCTGCCACTGTACATAATACACACCTTATCTCAGTGACTTCAGGTTCAGAGATCACGAGATTCCTTCTGCAGACCTGCCACTGTGCATAATACACACCTTATCTCAGAGTGACTTCAGGTTCAGAGATAACGAGATTCCTTCTGCAGACCTGCCACTGTACATAATACACACCTTATCTCAGAGTGACTTCAGGTTCAGAGATATCGAGATTCCTTCTGCAAACCTGCCACTGTACATAATAAACACCTTATCTCAGTGACTTCAGGTTCAGAGATAACGAGATTCCTTCTGCAGACCTGCCACTGTACATAATACACACCTTATCTCAGAGTGGCTTCAGGTTCAGAAATAATGAGATTCCTTCTGCAGACCTGCCACTGTACATAATACACACCTTATCTCAGAGTGACTTCAGGTTCAGAGAAAACGAGATTCCTTCTGCAGACCTGCCACTGTACATAATACACACCTTATCTCAGAGTGACTTCAGGTTCAGAGATAACGAGATTCCTTCTGCAAACCTGCCACTGTACATAATAAACACCTTATCTCAGTGACTTCAGGTTCAGAGATAACGAGATTCCTTCTGCAGACCTGCCACTGTACATAATACACACCTTATCTCAGAGTGGCTTCAGGTTCAGAGATAACGAGATTCCTTCTGCAGACCTGCCACTGTACATAATTCACACCTTATCTCAGAGTGACTTCAGGTTCAGAGAAAACGAGATTCCTTCTGCAGACCTGCCACTGTACATAATACACACCTTATCTCAGAGTGACTTCAGGTTCAGAGATAACGAGATTACTTCTGCAGACCTGACACTGTACATAATACACACCTTATCTCAGAGTGACTTCAGGCTCAGAGATAACGAGATTCCTTCTGCAGACCTGCCACTGTACATAATACACAACTTATCTCAGAGTGACTTCAGGTTCAGAGATAACGAGATTCCTTCTGCAGACCTGCCACTGTACATAATACACACCTTATCTCAGAGTGACTTCAGGTTCAGAGATAACGAGATTCCTTCTGCAAACCTGCCACTGTACATAATACACACCTTATCTCAGTGACTTCAGGTTCAGAGATCACGAGATTCCTTCTGCAGACCTGCCACTGTGCATAATACACACCTTATCTCAGAGTGACTTCAGGTTCAGAGATAACGAGATTCCTTCTGCAGACCTGCCACTGTACATAATACACACCTTATCTCAGAGTGACTTCAGGTTCAGAGATATCGAGATTCCTTCTGCAAACCTGCCACTGTACATAATACACACCTTATCACAGAGTGACTTCAGGTTCAGAGATATCGAGATTCCTTCTGCAAACCTGCCACTGTACATAATACACACCTTATCTCAGAGTGACTTCAGGTTCAGAGATATCGAGATTCCTTCTGCAAACCTGCCACTGTACATAATAAACACCTTATCTCAGTGACTTCAGGTTCAGAGATAACGAGATTCCTTCTGCAGACCTGCCACTGTACATAATACACACCTTATCTCAGAGTGGCTTCAGGTTCAGAAATAATGAGATTCCTTCTGCAGACCTGCCACTGTACATAATACACACCTTATCTCAGAGTGACTTCAGGTTCAGAGAAAACGAGATTCCTTCTGCAGACCTGCCACTGTACATAATTCACACCTTATCTCAGAGTGACTTCAGGTTCAGAGATAACGAGATTCCTTCTGCAAACCTGCCACTGTACATAATAAACACCTTATCTCAGTGACTTCAGGTTCAGAGATAACGAGATTCCTTCTGCAGACCTGCCACTGTACATAATACACACCTTATCTCAGAGTGGCTTCAGGTTCAGAGATAACGAGATTCCTTCTGCAGACCTGCCACTGTACATAATTCACACCTTATCTCAGAGTGACTTCAGGTTCAGAGAAAACGAGATTCCTTCTGCAGACCTGCCACTGTACATAATACACACCTTATCTCAGAGTGACTTCAGGTTCAGAGATAACGAGATTACTTCTGCAGACCTGACACTGTACATAATACACACCTTATCTCAGAGTGACTTCAGGCTCAGAGATAACGAGATTCCTTCTGCAGACCTGCCACTGTACATAATACACAACTTATCTCAGAGTGACTTCAGGTTCAGAGATAACGAGATTCCTTCTGCAGACCTGCCACTGTACATAATACACACCTTATCTCAGAGTGACTTCAGGTTCAGAGATAACGAGATTCCTTCTGCAAACCTGCCACTGTACATAATACACACCTTATCTCAGTGACTTCAGGTTCAGAGATCACGAGATTCCTTCTGCAGACCTGCCACTGTGCATAATACACACCTTATCTCAGAGTGACTTCAGGTTCAGAGATAACGAGATTCCTTCTGCAGACCTGCCACTGTACATAATACACACCTTATCTCAGAGTGACTTCAGGTTCAGAGATATCGAGATTCCTTCTGCAAACCTGCCACTGTACATAATACACACCTTATCTCAGAGTGACTTCAGGTTCAGAGATATCGAGATTCCTTCTGCAAACCTGCCACTGTACATAATACACACCTTATCTCAGAGTGACTTCAGGTTCAGAGATATCGCGATTCCTTCTGCAGACCTGCCACTCTACATAATACACACCCTATCTCAGAGTGGCTTCAGGTTCAGAGATAACGAGATTACTGCTGCAAACCTGACAATGTACATAATACACACCTTATCTCAGAGTGACTTCAGGTTCAGAGATATCGAGATTCCTTCTGCAAACCTGCCACTGTACATAATACACACCTTATCTCAGAGTGACTTCAGGTTCAGAGATATCGAGATTCCTTCTGCAAACCTGCCACTGTACATAATACACACCTTATCTCAGAGTGACTTCAGGTTCAGAGATATCGAGATTCCTTCTGCAAACCTGCCACTGTACATAATACACACCTTATCTCAGAGTGACTTCAGGTTCAGAGATATCGCGATTCCTTCTGCAGACCTGCCACTCTACATAATACACACCTTATCTCAGAGTGGCTTCAGGTTCAGAGATAACGAGATTACTGCTGCAAACCTGACAATGTACATAATACACACCTTATCTCAGAGTGACTTCAGGTTCAGAGATAACGAGATTACTTCTGCAAACCTGACAATGTACATAATACACAGTTTATGTGAGGGTGATCTCAGGCTTACAACGGGAATACCAGAAACTTGTTGTTTTCAGTTGATTTGATTAGGTTATCCCATAGCAATTAGTTCACAAAATTGGGGTTACAAAGCAGCTTCACAAAATGGCAGCCTCTATTCCTTCGACCTCATGGCAAAAACACAGGCAATTGAACACGCTACTTCCACTGTCATTGACCCATTCAATTTCGATATTTTCTTGCATTCGTTAGTTAATTCCTGACCCACAGTGGTGTATTTTGGTGCAGAGCAGTCAGGATGGGATGCTCCTCCTGTCAGATGTGGGAACTCTGGACATCTGACAGTTTTCCGATGACTATTTGCAGGGAGTGCACCCAATCACAGCGCCTGACTGACTGGTTCAGGGAGTTGGATGTAGTCAGGATCATTCGGGAGCCTGAAGATACTAGCAATGAAACATCTGAAGAGATGCCACACCCAGAGTACAAGCTTCGGATAGGAGATGCGTGACCACCAGCAGAGGTAAGGGTCATTAGGAAGACAGTGCAGGGCTGTCCTGTGGGCATTCTCCTCAGCAGAACACCTTGTTGGATACTGCTGGGTGGGTGGGGAGTTGACCCATTGGGGCATGGAAGCAACAGAAAGGCCGGCAACACTGTCCACTCTGAAGCTTAACAGGGAAGTGTAACTTTAGGCCTTGCGGCAGTTATAGGAGATGATAGTCAGGGGAGAGAAAGGAGATTCTGTTGTTGTGGACGGGATTTAAATTAGAACTGATTTCTGCGTCACAGATCCAAACCATTAAACTCCAGTCCCATTAAACGTGAACATTAGCTGAGGAATACCTCCCACGCCCAGTGACCAGAGTGCAGAACTGGGTTTGATAAACAGCAGTAATTGCCGAGTTCGGCACCAACAGTCACTTTTGAACTTGATTCAGCAACTGTGATGGTGAAATATCCAGCCTGTAGCCTGTCGCCTGTTTAAACATTTTCCCCAGTGTGAACTCGGTAGTGCGTAACAAGGTGGAATGACTGAGAGAATCTCTTCCCACATTCGGAGCAGGAGAATGGCCTCTCCCCAGTGTGGACTCGTCGGTGTGTCTGTAAGTCTGATGACTGACTGAATCTCTTTCCACATTCAGAACAGGCGTACGGCCTCTCTCCAGTGTGAATACGCTGATGTATCATCAGTTGAGATGACTGAGTAAATCCCCTTCCACAGTCTGAGCAGGGGAACGGTCTGTCCCCAGTGTGAACTCGTTGATGCACCTTCAGTTGATATGACCGAATAAACCCTTTCCCACAGTCTGAGCAGATGAACAGCCTCTCCCCAGTGTGAATTCGCTGATGTGTCTTCAGTTCAACTGACCGAGTAAATGCCTTCCCACAGTCTGAGCAGGTGAACGGCCTCTCTCCAGTGTGGACTCGCTGGTGCACCTGTAGGTCAGATAAATGAACAAATCTCTTCCCACATTCAGAGCAGGAAAATGGCCTCTCTCCAGTGTGAATTCGCTGATGTACCATCACTTGAGATGACCGAGTAAATGCCTTCCCACAGTCTGAACAGGTGAATGGCCTGTCTCCAGTATGAACTCGCCGGTGGGCCTGTAGCCTGGATGAGTCAGTGAATTTCTTCCCACAGTCTGAGCAGGTGAATGGCCTCTCCCCAGTGTGAATTCGCTGATGTACCTTCAGTACAGATGAATGAGTGAATCCTTTCCCACAGTCTGAGCAGGTGAATGGCCTCTCCCCAGTGTGAATTCGCTGATGTTCCTTCAGTACAGATGACTGAGTGAATCCTTTCCCACAGACTGAGCAGGTGAATGGCCTCTCCCCAGTGTGAACTCGCTGATGTACCTTCAGTTGAGATGACCGAATAAACCCTTTCCCACAGTCTGAACAGGTGAACGGCCTCTCCCCAGTGTGAGTTCGCTGATGTATCTTCAGTTCAGATGACCAAGTGAATCCCTTTCCACAGTCTGAGCAGGTGAATGGCTTCTCCCCAGTGTGAAGTGACTGGTGTCTCTGCAGTTGAGATGACTGAGTGAATCCCTTCCCACAGTCTGAGCAGGTGAATGGCTTCTCACCAGTGTGAACTCGCTGGTGTGTCAGTAGGCTGGATGACCGAGTGAATCCCTTCCCACAATCAGCGCAGGTGAATGACATCTTATCAGTGTGAACTCGCTGGTGTGCATGCAGGTCAGATGAGTGAGTGAAGAGTGAATCCCTTCCCACACTTCTTTGTCAATTCATAAGTCAAATGTCAGATGTAGTAAACCCCTTGCACAATCAATGCAGTTGAAGAACTGATCTCCAGTGAACAAATGCTGGTGTGTTCTCAGCTTCCCGGTTCCAGTGGATTTCACTGAGTTACAACAGAAAACTTCATTTCAGACACAAAGCACTTTTCCAGCTGTGATAACATAATTCTTCATCTTCACTTTAACAGTGATACATTGTTAAATATCTAGCAACTCCTTAAATATCTGGGCAGAGACAACAAACTGACATGTTGTTCTGTTTAAAATTCCCGTACACGATTTTTGCCATTTCTAATCTGTAAAAAAATTTACAAAAGACATCAATGAGTGAAAGTCATCATTCAGAGAAGTGTATGGTCATCCACTTTGTTAGAGGCAATGGGAGTGCAGACTATTTTCTCAATGGAGAGGAAATAATGTTGAAGAGTACGAGAATATAAAAGCAAGGATGTGTTGTTGAGTATTTATAAAGTGTGGCCTCACTTGGACTGTTGAGAGCAGATTCAGGCCCCTTAAGTAGAACAGATGTGCTCACATTGCAGAGCGTTCAAAGGAAGTTTACAAAAATATTTCTGTAATTATAAGGTTTGTCAGATGAAGAACACTTGATGGCTCGGGGCCTCTACTCACTGGAGTTCAGAATAATGAAGGGGCCCTCATTGAAATCTATCGAACATTGAAAAGTCTCGATAGAGTGGATTGGAGAGTATGTTTACTAGAGTGGGGGAGTCTAAGACCAGAGGACACAGCCTCAAAATCGAGCTTTGTTCTTTCAGAATGAAGATGAGGAGGAATTTCTTTAACCGGAGCGTGGTGAATCTGTGGAATTTGTTGTTATGAGTTGCTCTGGAGGCCAAGTAATTGGGTATATTTTAGGGAAGAGGGTGATGGATTCTTGATTAGTCAGGGATGAAGGGATATGGGGAGAAGGCAGGAGAGTGGGGCTGAGAGGGAAATGGATCAGCTGTAATGAAATGCTGGAGCAGACTCGATGGGCCAAACGACCTCATTCTGCTCCTGTATCTGATTAATTTTCACAGCCGATATATTATGAGATAATTTTAGTTTCCTTTCTGAGCTCTGACATCACACTGTTACAGCGAGGATCAACCCAAGTTGGGAGAAAAACTCACCTCTTAACTGTTCACGGTACCAGCAACTGGTCTGTCCATCGAATTCCCCGACAGTTTTCCTGTCTGTGTGAGAACGGGACATTCAATCTGTGACTTGGCCCAGTCTGATTCCTTCCATTAGTATTATTCTCTGTCCCATATTATTCTCAGCTGCGCAGTAACTGAAATCCTCCCACACAGAGAGCCTTTGTTGCTGCACAGCTGGTATTTTGTTTGTGCCGTGCTGTTTTCAGGCTGTGTTAACATTTAACCTTCAGACAAATGGTCGGTCCATACGATGTGAGAAAAATAAATTAGAGAAAACATTGGTATTATTTCAAGTTCTGGTCATGTGCTACAGCACTACAAAGAGCAAGTGATGTTACACGGCAAACCCTGGAGAGTTTCAAATTACTCTGCCCCTCCGTACAGGTGATTGACGGTGGAGAGCCCATCAGAGGCAATGCCAATGAACATGATGGGGAGAGCAGTCCTCGTTCTCATTGGAGTGTGGCATATTTGTGATGAGAACGCTACAGGTCACTTGTTACCCAGGCCAAAGGTAATTGGTATCATTATGTACTCAAAGCGAATGGTACTAAACATGTTCTCACAGGTGGAAAGGTCCAGATTTAGATGGAACAAAGGTGATTTCCACAAGGACTAAAACTGATGTAAGGATTTCGTTTCCTTCTTTTCATACAGTAAAAATTGACATTTTCATTGACTGGAAGGTCAGTTCCTCAGTGCTCGGTGGTGCCCGAGTGATCCATCTACTCCCCTTCCCTCCCCTTGCGATTCTAAATACGGCCTACGGACTAACGGGGAAAACGGTGGCCCTGTCATCCATGGCTGCCTCTTTACCCAGAAACCCCCACGAAGAAGAGACCCATCTATCCGCCACGGCTCCAGCGCCTTCGCTGCTCAGCAGGAAGTTCCCCGGAGCCCTCGTAGAGAGAGAGGGAAAGGACTTGGACTGTGCTGGGGAGAGGAGGAAAGGTGTGGACGGAGCTGACAGTAATTGGATTTCAGTCGCGGTTCGGACGCCGGTACCGATAATAACCCGCCCAGATCACCGCTCCTACCAGCAGCCGAATCTCCGAGCCTTTTGTCCACCGTGCGCACGCGCGAAACTCCCAGGGACCCTTACGCATGCGCATCTGATCGCCTGGTCACGGACGGCGATTTCTGGAACTGACAGGAGAAAGTCTGCAAATGCTGGAAATCCAAAGCGACTCACACAAAACGCTGCAGGAACTCAGCACCTCAGGCAGCATCTATAGAAAATTATAAACAGTCGGCGTTTTTTGGCCGAGAGCATTCTGCAGGGCAGAGAAGCACGGGGGAAGATGCCAGAATAAAAATGTGGTGGGGGAGGGGAAGAGGCGAGCTGGAAGCTGATGCCGGGTGGGTGGGGAAGGTCAAGAAAGGGTGGGCTGGAGAATAAAGAATCTGATAGGAAAGGAGAGTGGACCAGAGACGGCAGGAGGAGGGTCCCGCGAGGAGTGTAGGCAGGTGAGAAGAAGTACAAGGTCAGAGTGGGGCACAGAGTATCCAATCTCACATGGTGGATTGGATAGTGGACTACTTGACAGATAGACCTCAGTATGTGCGGTTGGGAGACTGTAGGTCTGACACAGTGGTCAGCAGCACAGGAGCGCCACAGGGAACCGTACTCTCTCCGGTCCTGTTCACCCTGTACACATCTGACTTCCAATATAACTCGGAGTCCTGCCATGTGCAGAAGTTCGCTGATGACACGGCCATAGTGGGGTGTGTCAGGAATGGACAGGAGGAGGAGTATAGGAAACAGATACAGGACTTTGTGATATGGTGCAACTCAAACTACCTGCGTCTCAATGTCACCAAGACCAAGGAGATGGTGGTGGACTTTAGGAGATCTAGGCCTCATATGGAGCCAGTGATCATTAATGGAGAATGTGTGGAGCAGGTTAAGACCTACAAGTATCTGGGAGTACAGTTGGACGAGAAGCTAGACTGGACTGCCAACACAGATGCCTTGTGCAGGAAGGCACAGAGTCGACTGTACTTCCTTAGAAGGTTGGCGTCATTCAATGTCTGCAGTGAGATGCTGAAGATGTTCTATAGGTCAGTTGTTGAGAGCGCCCTCTTCTTTGTGGTGGCGTGTTGGGGAGGAAGCATTAAGAAGAAGGACGCCTCACGTCTTAATAAGCTGATAAGGAAGGCGGGCTCTGTCGTGGGCAAAGTACTGGAGAGTTTAACATCGGTAGCTGAGCGAAGGGCGCTGAGTAGGCTACGGTCAATTATGGAAAACCCTGAACATCCTCTACATAGCACCATCCAGAGACAGAGAAGCAGTTTCAGCGACAGGTTACTGTCGATGCAATGCTCCTCAGACAGGATGAAGAGGTCAATACTCCCCAATGCCATTACGCTTTACAATTCAACTGCCAGGACTTAAGAACTTTTTTTTTAAAGCTATTATTAATGCTTTTTGAGTTAGTGATTTAGATGCATATCATATTATTACTGAGTTAAGTATTGTATGTAATGAGTTTTTGCTACAACAAGTGTATGGGACATTGGAAAAAATGTTGAATTTCCCCATGGGGATGAATAAAGTATCTATCTATCTATCTATCTATCAGAGGAGGGTGACGGTAATTTGTTCTCCTGAGTGGAAATCGATGTTCATGCCATCAGATTGGAGGGTATATAATGTGACGGAATATAATGTGTTGCTCCTCCACCCTGGGGGGGAGGGCGGGGGGAGGGGCGCTCATCTTGGCACAGGAGGAGTCCATGGATCGACACGGCGGAACAGAACTGGGAATGAAGAATTAAAATGCTTGCTGACTGGTAAGTCAGACTTGTGGAGGATGGTGCGAAGTTGCTCCTAATTGATGACTGCACCCTCAGGGTGGCGGAGCAACAACTTATATTCTGCCGTGGTACCTTCAAACGAGATGAACGAGTGCACCAGTCTTGTCTGTTTGAATCCAGAGCCCAAGAAAAGCTCTCTTTCGTGTCTCAGTCGTCTTTGACCCCCTGAAGAACTGTTTCTGAGTGACAGCTAAGATCCACCTGCAATTCCTCGGCCCACTTTCCCAACTGGTCTCGATCCCACTGTAACCTTAGACAACCCTCACTTTCTCCACACACCGGTTTTGGTGACATCCACAACCTCACTAACTGTTTGATCTGCATTCTCCAAATAATTAACACTCGTCATTGCCCAGTTGTAAGCGGGCGAATTTACTTTCTCTTCCATCTCCCCGGGGGACGAGACTGCCTGGACCCGGGGGTGGGAAACACGGGCTTTCAGTGTCTGAGCCGGTGAGGAAGCCGTGAGTGGCCAGTCCACAAGACAAGACAGCAGATCCCCTCGGCAATCAAACCGACCCTCATCAGGCCTGTCCCTCCGTGTCCAATCCCCATCTCAGTGCAAACTCAATCACCACTGCCACTCCTTCAATGGGGCGACTGGGTCGTGCAGACGGTGTGAAACCACCTCCTTTGCCTCGGGACCATTTCCATTCCACCCATCCTCAGGCAAAGGAGCTGGTTTGAAATTTGTTTTTACATTGGTTTATTTCTGATTTTCAAAGTTGTCATTTCTGTGTACCGATGTCTGTTTGTCATCCTGACCAGTTCTGCCTGAAGTTATTTGGCCTGATTGTTTCTTGGTGAAATTTGACAATGGCTTCTCCCCGGGTTTGGACCTTCATGTCCGTATCTGAACAGGAACCGTCCCTGCTCCCAGTCCAGCCTCAGCTGAGAGTGACTGTACTGGCACTGGAGACGGCCCAGTTCCTGACATCCCAGACTGCACCGTCGGGTAAACCCCGTTACAACTGGTACCAGGCCCTCCCTGAATAAAGGACGAGCCCTTGTCTGGCTCTGAGATATCTCTACCCACCCGTACAAGTACAACACTGCCCCCCCCCAAGCGCCGACACCTACCGTCAGTGTGTCCATCACCAGGGGCACACATCATGTTCTCTGGTGGCACCAAACCAGCCCGAAGACCCCGGTCTCCGGTTGGCAGCAGCTCATTTGAGTGACCCGCCATTTGGGCTCCACCTCATTCAGGGGCAGACGTTTTGTGGGTGTGTGAAGCTCATTTCACACTCCTGTGACCCTCTGAGTGAAGAGGAATCCCCTCATGTGCCCCATAAACTCCCCACCTTTCACCCTTAACCCCCTGTCAAGTATCTCTCTGCTGAGAATCACAGAACACAATCTCAACACTGAGTGTTTCTTCATCAAGCAGCTTTATTCTTTATTACCTGCAGGGGGTAAATTCACCTCCATTCTCACCAGGGATGGGAGGGGACTTCAAACATAGCGTTTACAAAATATTCCTTCTGTACATAAGAACGAGACGAGGTTACTGTTTCCAGCGAGCTCCGTGTTCCCGATACATTTGTTGTTGCTGCCATCTCCGGTTGAGTCGTCTCCGCTACTTCCTCATTTCTGCACAGCGTTCAGTGTTTGCAGTCACGAGTTCCTTTAGTAAGCACATTTCTTCTCGTTTCCTCCGGCTACTTTAGTCACCTACATATATTGCATTTACTAGCTCAGCACTCCGGGGTTTGTACAGCTCCATTTCGTCTCATCAGATACTCACAATAAAATGCAAAGTTCGGTACATATTTCCCCATTCCCTCCTCTTTGTTGTCCCATGACAACAGACATCCAATATCATCAGAACTTACGAAGTGAATTATGTCTTTAAGGCGAAAATACTTCAGATCTCAGGGCTATCTTTCCCCTTTTACCCCGTTCATTCCCCATGAGGACCCAGAACCCTGATATCCCCTGGTTTCTGTCACATGGAAGAGTAAAAGAATCATAATCTGATTATTATTACTCTAATGGTTATTCCATAATGTAAAACGGTATTCTCTCATCAAGATTCCCAAAGTGGCTTCCTGAGGGGTTATAATGATGGAACTGCACTATGTAAAACAGTATCACTCCATCCTCCCAGATTCCCAAATGGCCACCGGCTTCCTGAGGGGTTATCATTGTGGAACTGCTCTCCCACTTCTCTCATTCTATCTGCTGCCTCTCAAATATAATCCATCAGGTGAGTTATATTTTCAGATTTGTCTGGTGTGTTGGTTCAACATTCTTGCCCAATTAAAGCACACGCACCCCACCTTTTATCTAATATAAAGTCTAGGGTGGCTGGAAAACGATGCTGGAGAGACACTGACGGGAGACAAGGAAATGGCAGACAAACTGAATAAGTATGTTGTGTCTGTCTTCACTGAGGAAGACACCAGCATAATGGTGGAACCTCCAGGTGTCAGGAGTCAGAAGTGTGCAAAGTTACCAGAACCAGAGTGAAGGTTCTTGAGAAACTGAAAGTTCAAGTTAGATAAGTCACGTGACCCAGATGGTGTACACCCCAGCGTTCTGAAAGAGGTGGCTAAAAAGATTGTGGACCCATTAGTAATGAACATTCAAGAATCACAAGATTCTGGAATGGTTCAGCAAAAATGGAAAATTGCCAATGTCACTCCACTCTTCAAGAAGGGAGAGAGGCAGAAGAAAGAAAACTATAGGCCAGTTAATCTGTCCTCAGTGATTGGGAAGATGCTGGAGTCGATTATTAATGATAAGGTCTGAGAGTACCGTGTCACAAGATAAAATGGACCATAGTCAGCATGGTTTCCTGAAGGGAAAATCTTGCCTGACAAACCTGTTGAAATTATTTTAAGAAATAACAAGCAGGACAGACAAAGTAGAATCGATTAATGATGTTTACCTGGATTTTCAGACGGCTTTTGACATGATGTCACACCTGAAACTGCTTTAACAACCCACGAGCCCATGGAATTACCGGAAAGATTCCAGCACGGACAAAGCCATGGCTGACTGAGAGGAAGCAAAGAGTGGATACAAAGGGAGCCTCTTGACGAGTGGGTTCCACCGTAGTCTGTGTTGGGACTGATACTCTTTATGTTAAATGTCAGTGATGTGTAGGATGAAATTGATGACCTTGCTGCAAAGTTTTCAGATGATATGAAGATGGTTGAGGGTCAGGTCGTTTTGAGGAAATAGAGAGGCTGTGGAAGGTCTTCAACAGATGAGGAGAATGGGCAAGGAAGTGGGAGATGGAATACAGTGTCAGCAAAGGGTATCAGCATGCACTTTGGCAGAAGAAATGAAAGGGCTGACTATTTTCCAAATAGTCCCTAAAGGTCAATTTGCAGATTGAGTCTGTGGTGAAGAAGGCAAATGTAATGTCAGCATTCATTTCAAGAGGAATAGAATATAAACGCAGGGATGTAATGTTGAAAATTTTATAAGAACTGGCGAGACCTCACTGGGAGTACTGTGAGCAGTTTTAGATCCCTTATCTTAGAATAGATGTGCTGACACTGCAGAGTGTCCAAAAGAGTTTCACATAAATGATTCCCAAATTAAACATGTTGTCATGTATAGAGTATTTGATGGCTCTGGGTCTGTATTGAGTGGAATTCAAAAGAATGAGAGGAGACCTAATTAAAATATATCAAATAGTGAAAGGATTAATAGAGTGGATATGGAGAGGATGTTTCCTATTTTGGGAGAGTCTAAGACCAAAGGACACAGCCTCAGAATAGATAGGTGTCTTTAGAATGGAGATGAGGAGGAATTTCTTTAGCTAGAGAGTAATGAATCTATGGACTCTATGGACAGTGAATCATTGGCAGCTGTGGAGGCCAAATCTTCACGTACATTTAAGGCAGAGGTTGATAGTTTCTTGATTGGTCAGGGCATGATGGGCTACCAGGAGAATGCAGGAGATTGGGGCCAAGAAGGAAATTGGATCAGCTAAAATGAAATGGCAGAGCAGACTCGATGGGCCAAATGGCCTAATTCTGCTCCTATATCGTATGGTCTTAAAGCAACCTGTCATTTAACTTCAGCAAGAGCCAGGAGCTGATTATTGACTTCAGGAGGAGGAAACAGGAGATCTGTGAGCCAGTCCTCATCAGAGATCAAAGGCGGAGAGGGTCAGCAACCTTAAATTCCTCAATGTCATCACTTTCCAGGATCTGTCTTGAGCCCAGCATGGAAGTGCAATTACGAAGAAAGCACAGCAACATCTCCATTTCCTTAGAAACCTGCAAAGATTCAGCATGACATCTAAAAGCTCGCCAAACTTCTATAGATGTGAGTGGAGAATATGTTCAGTGGTTACATCATGGCCTGGTATGGAAACAACAAAGCCCTTGAAAGGAAAATCCTACAGAAAGTAGTGGATACGGCCCAGTACATCACGGGTAAAACCCTCCCCACCACTGCGCACATTTCTCTGGTGCGCTGTCATAGGAAAGCTACATCTATCATCAAGGAACCCACCAAGTGGCACATGATCTCTTCTCACTGATGCCATCAGGAAGAAAGTGCAGGAGGCTCAGAACCAACACCACCAGGTTCAGGAACTGTTATCACCCTTCAATCATCAAGTTCTTCAACCAGAGAGGATAATCTTACTCAAATTCAATTGCCCCATCACTGAACTGTTCCTATAACCCATGGACACATTCACGGATTCTTCATCTCCTGTTCATATTTCTTACTTATTGTTTTCTATTTAATATTTGCACATATTTACAAAATCTGTTGTCTTTTGCTCATTGTATTTTATCTACGAGGTTGGGTTCGGGCTTTCATTCATTCAATCATGATTCTTGGATTTACTGAGTTTGTCCGAAAAAAACAATCTCAGGATTGAACATGATGACATGCGTGTACTTCGAGAATAAATTTACTTGGTATATTTTGAATTCTACAATTAAATCTGTAGATACTCTCTCAAACACACATGTGATTTGTAATTTCTAAAGGTTCAGCATTTACTGGCTAAGTTATTTGGCTCTGATCAGAATGACCGTCCCATCACTATGACCCCTCTTCTGAGGTACCCCAGCTACAGGAAAGATTCCTGAATCAAACTGGGATCACTGTTTCAAGCGTGCACGCACACACACAGACACACAGCTGTGATAAAGTGCTTTGAGGGTTTGGTCATGTATAGAATCAACTGCCTGTGCATGGACCTGGACCCACTGCAATTTGCCGATTGTTGCAATATATCTACAGCAGATGCAATCTCACTGGCTCTCCACTCAGCATTAGATCACCTGGACAATAGCAAAATACAAGTCAGGCTGCTGATTACAGCTCAGCATTCAACACAATCAGACCCTCAATTGTAATCAACAAGCTCCAAAACCTGGGCCCCTGTACCTCCTTGTGCAACTGGATCCTCACCAGGAGACCACAGTCTGTGTGGATCAGAAATAACATCTCCTCCTTGCTGACAATCAACACTGGCACACCTCAACGATGGGTACTCAGCTCACTGCTCTACTCTCTCTACACCACGTCTGTGCGGCTAGACTAATCTATAAACTTGCCGATGACACAACTATTGTTGCTGGAATTTCAGACGGTGACGAGGAGGAGTACAGGAGTGAGATAGATCAGCAAGTTGAGTGGTGTCACAGCAACAACCTTGCCCTCAACTTCATTAAGACAAAGGAATTGATTGTGGATTCAGGAAGGGGAAGTCGAGGGAACACACACCAGTCCTCACCGTGGGATCAGAAGTGAAAAGGGTGAGCAGTTTCCATTTCCTGCCTGTCAACATCTCTGAGGATCTACCCTGGGCCCAACATATTGAAACAGTTACAATGAAGGCACAACATCGGCTATATTTCATTCGGAGATTGAGGGGAATCGGTCCGTCACTAAAGACACTTGCAAATTTCTACAGATGTACTGTGGAGAGCATTCTAACTGGTTGCATCACTGCCTGGTGTGGAGAGGCCACTGCACAGGATCGGAAAATGCTGCAGAAAGTTGTAAACTCAGCCAGCTCCTTCATGGGCACTGGACACCACAGCATCCAGGACACATTCAAAAGATGATGCCACAAAAAGGTGGCATCCATCATTAAGGACCCCCATCACCCAGGACATGCCTTCGTCTCATTGCTACCATCAAGGAGGATGTACAGGACCCTGGAGTTCACTGGTTCAGGAACAGCTTCTTCCCCACCATCAGATTTCTGAATGGACAATGAACCCATGAACACCCCCTCGGGATTTTCCCTCTCGTTTTGCACTATATTTCAAATTTAATTTTATAAATACTTATTGTAATTTATACTATGCATTACCGTCACAAAACAACAAATTTCACCACATATGCCGGTGATTCTGATACACAAACACACACTGCTGGGCTCAGACATACAACACTCCCACATTCCTCCCTTTGTGACACCCTGCTTGCTCCGTGGCCCCCGGTATGAAGCTGAAACTGTTGCAACACCCGTCCTTTAAATTCATGGCTGAGGCTGTGTTGTGTCTGTTCACTGTTTGAGTTCCATATTAAATGAAGAGCATTAAATGGGAAGGAAGGTTTGAATAGAAGAATAAAGATCTCCTCTGAAGGTATATGGGTTCCTGGTGAGAGCGTACATGGAACACTGTGCACAGGTCTGGTCTCCCTCCCGGAGTCAGCCTGTGGGATGAAGGGAATGAAGAGATTTCCCAGATTGATTTAGGAGGTGAGGTAGTGTCCTCGGAGAGATTATACTGACCGGGCCTGTCTCAAAATTAGAGAAATAAAAGGTCGTCTGACTGAGACAGACAGTCTCACAGGGTATTGACAGGGAAGAGGCTGGAATGATGTTTCCTTTGTCTGTGGTGAAGAATGGGGGTCACAGAATCCGAGGTCACCTCAGCAGGACTGAGATGAGGAGATATTTCCTCACCCAGAGGGTAGTGAATTATTGCAATTATCTCCACAAGGTTTCGAAATTCGAAGGACAAATTTTGGGGCTCTGCGATGCTGGGAACGTTGCGCGAAAATGCCGCTGAGGTCAAAGATCAGGCATGTTCTGAGTGAAAGGCAGAACAGCCACAAAGGGCCGAATGGCCTGCTCCTGTTTCCTTTTTCTAAAGTCCGAGTATACCTTTGCGTCTCGTTCTCCCTTGACCTTCAGCCTGTCCTTTTCCACAGGGGAGCGCTCACAGCACCGGAGTTCCGTCGGCAGCCGCTGCGGGCCAGCTCCCGTATCCCAGCAGCAGGAGACAGGACTGGGAGAAAACTCCGGACAACAGGCCCCGATCCACGGCGGGGAAAGACCGGGTACCCCCTGTGTGGCTGAAACATCTCACGGAATCTCCGCCCGAATCTTCACCTCCGCTATCGGAAGAATTCAAAACTCCGGCCGCTGTTGCAGCCTTTACCCGGGGAGCTGCTCCCAATCTCGGGTCTCTCACCAGATCCACTCGTTCCCGATTCCAAACTTCGGTCCGCCCAGCATCCCGCCCACTGACACTCCTCAGCCTATGGAGGCAAGCGTCTCCCAGTAGTGGTCGCTGATTGGCTTTGACTGTGTCCGAGGGCGGGCTGCTGCCGGCAGCCGGAGATGTCAGTCACAGTTTGATCTCAGAAACAAAGCAAGTTCCCGGAGGTGCAAAGTTCAAAGTAAATTTTATTATCAGAGGACAGATAAGTCGCTACATACAACTCCTACAAACATACAGAGCAAAGCTACAGAACGGTAACTATATCGGGATCACTGAAAGATCAACCAGAGTGCAGAAGACAACAAACTTCGCCAATGCAAATAAACAACGAGAACAGGAAATAACCGCAGCGGCTGCCGATAGATGTCCGGTGCACTCAGCGCTCCCTGTACAATCTGACAGGCCAAGAAACAGTGAGGCGCAAAGGTAAACTCGGGTTTCAGAAAATAAGAAATAGAGAAGGCGTGGCCATTCGGCCCCTTGCACCTCTTCTGCCCTTCACTCAGAACATGTTTGACTTTTGACCTCAGCACCACTTTCCTGCAACTTTCCATCACCGCTGAGCCCCAGGATATGTCTATTCAATTTAGAAACCTTGTGGAGATAATTGCAATGATTCACTGCACTCTGGGTGAGGAAATTTCTCCTCATCTCAGTCCTGCTGAGTTGTCCTCGGATTTTGAGTCTGTGAGCGCTGGTTCCACACCTTCTGGGAAACATCATTCCAGCCCTTCCGCTGTAAATATCCTGTGTGATTGTATTTCTCTAATTCTGAGACAGGAATGTGATCTGTCTCAGTCAAACCACCTCTTATTTCACTCATTTGGAGACAGTCCCAGTACGATGATTTGTTGTGGCAGCATGTCTATGGACAAGTGAGTGCAGTTATCCTGTATTGTTCCACAGCCTGATGGTTGAGGGGTAGTAACTGTTCCTGACCCTGGTGGGGTGAGTCCTGAGGCTCTTGTACCTTCTACCTGATTACAGCAGTGAGAAAAGAGCCTGCCTGTGTGGTGAGCCTGATCACAGCCGCCTGTATCACCGTCCTCTCTGGCCTGACCTATCCGGGACCAAAGGGATTGTGGAGAGTAAATGTGGTACTCTGTCGAGTATCACTATGATCCATCCCCTCTGGCCTGCCCTATCCGGGACCAAAGGGATTGTGGAGAGTAAATGTGGTACTCTGTCGAGTATCACTGTGATCCGTCCCCTCTGGCCTGCCCTATCCGGGACCAAAGGGATTGTGGAGAGTAAATGTGGTACTCTGTCGAGTATCATTGTGATCCGTCCCCTCTGGCCTGTCCTATCCAGGACCAAAGGGATTGCGGAGAGTAAATGTGGTACTCTGTCGAGTATCATTGTGATCCGTCCCCTCTGGCCTGTCCTATCCTGGACCAAAGGGATTGTGCAGAGTAAATGTGGTACTCTGTCGAGTATTACTGTGAACCGTCCCCTCTGGCCTGCCCTATCCGGGACCAAAGGGATTGTGGACAGTAAATGTGGTACTCTGTCGAGTATGACTGTGATCCGTCCCCTCTGGCCTGCCCTATCTGGGACCAAAGGGATTGTGGAGAGTAAATGTGGTACTCTGTCGAGTATTACTGTGATCCGTCCCCTCCGGCCTGCCCTGTCCGGGAGCAAAGGGATTGTGGAGAGTAAATGTGGTACTCTTTCGAGTATCACTCTCATCCGTCCCCTCTGGCCTGCCGTACACGGGAACAAAGGGACTGTGGAGAGTAAATGTGGTACTCTGTTGAGTATGACTGTGATCCGTCCCCTCTGGCCTGCCCTATCTGGGACCAAAGGGATTGTGGAGAGGAAATGTGGTACTCTGTCGAGTATCACTGTGATCTGTCCCCTCTGGCCTGCCCTATTCGGGACCAAAGGGATTGTGGAGAGTAAATGTGGTACTCTGTCGATTATTACTGTGATCCGTCGCCTCTGGCCTGCCCTATCCGGGACCAAAGGGATTGTGGAGAGTTAATGTGGTACTCTGTCCAGTATCACTGTCATCCGTCCCCTCTGGCCTGCCCTATCCGGGACCAAAGGGATTGTGGAGAGTAAATGTGGTACTCTGTCGACTATCGCTGTGATCCGTCCCCTCTGGCCTGCCCTATCCGGGATCAAAGGGATTGTGGAGAGTAAATGTAGTACTCTGTCGAGTATTACTGTTACCCTGTGTTACTCTGTCGAGTATCACTGTGATCCAGGCTCTCTTCCTGCCCCTTATTATTCTTGTCTGTGATTGCAATGCGACAATCTCTGGCCCAATGTCCACTCTTTCTACAAACACCGTTTCTGTCCTTAGCCAAGAGTTCTCTTCATCTGCACCGTCCGCAAGATCCTGACACCCGTTCTGGGTTCTTCGTCGGGACCCAAACTCCATCTCCTCACTACCGGTTCTCTGTGCACACTCTCGCTTTGCCCCAGTCCCTTTAAAGCAGGGGTGTCAAACTCATTTTAGGTCACGGGCCGGATTGAGCAAAATGCAGCTTCATGCGGGCCGGATTGAGCAAAATGCAGCTTCATGCGGGCCGGATCAGTCGGACGCGTGCGAACGCAGCTTTCGTTGCCTCCGTTTTTTCAGCCTGCTCTCATGTGTCTCAGTCTCTGCTATAACTACAAAGTGTTTCACTTTACAAATTCCGTTTCTTATGAAGAAGACTGCCGAGCAAGACTGCCGAAGAAACACTAAAAACCCTGAAAACCTGGTACCTGAATAAACTCATCATTAGCCATATCATACGCCATAGGCGCTTCGATTACTGGGGCCAGCTTTAATAGTAATTAGATATTATCTCGCGGGCCAAAGATAATAGCACCGCGGGCCGGATTTGGCCCGCGGGTCTTGAGTTTGACATATATGCTTTAAAGAGTCAATTGCGCTCCCTATTCATCACAATTTATGTCACCTGGGGCCAGGTCTGACACAGCGAATTGAGATTAGTTAACTTAAAGGAGTGGGCAGGCTTGGGTCCGAGACAGTTTAGAAAAGTCTGCACTGCCAGCTGGACATACTGATCTGTCCAGGGGTTTGCCGGCATTGGACTCTCACGTATCCTTAAAACGAGCTATAAAGTACGCAAGGGATTCTCCTTTTTTCTGTAGTTATCGGGTAAATTCACCAAAATTCGCATGCAGTCGGGCTGTCATTCAAATGGGTTCCCTTACCTCAGTGACCCACCGTGCCTTGGCTTGTATTACATCAGCCCCTCTGGTGGCTCCCGGTCACCTTCAGGCGTCTGCCTGGGAAAGGGGAACCCACTCCCTGTCCCTGTCCGAGAGGTTCCATATATAACCCTGAGGAGTGGCACAAGTCCCCGGGCAGGGTCTGGAAAGGGGAACCCACTCCCTGTCCCTGCCCGAGAGGTTCCATATATAACCCTGAGGAGTGGCACAAGTCCACGGGCAGGGTCTGGAAAGTTGAACCCACCCCCTGTCCCTGTCTGAGAGGTTCCATATATAACCCCGAGGAGTTGCACAAGTCCCCAGGCAGGGTGTGGAAAGGGGAACCCACTCCCTTTTTCAATGAATTCAGGTAAAGCCCCAGGAATGCTGAATTTTTTAAATTTTTTAAATCCCGCTTTGGCTTTTTAACATTTTTAAAGATGCGTTAAAAGTAGGTAAATAACCACAATCTTTTTATGATGACTCCATTTCTCCAATTCTTAAAAAAGATAAAGACCCCACTGAATGTGCATCCTATTGGCCAATATCCTTGCTGAATACGGATTCTAAGATTTTTACCGAAATTTTGGCCACTAGATTAGAAAATGTGAACCTCAAATTATCTCTGAAGATCAGACTGGATTTATTAAAAACTGTTATTCATCTTTTAACATTTGAAAATTTATTAATATAATATATACTTCTTCATCTAAAATACCAGAATGTCATTTCCTTAGATGCTGAAAAAGCGTTCGATAGAGTTGAATGGCCATATTTATTTAATACGTTGCAGAATTTTAATTTTAGCTTGAAATTTATATCATGGATTAAATTAATGTATTATAATCCTTTGGCTTCGGTTCTTACCAATAATCAAAGATCTCCTTTTTTTCAGTTGTCCCGTGGTACGAGGCAAGGCTGCCCTTTAAGTCCTCTATTATTTGACATTGCTTTGGAACCTTTAGCCGTTGCCATTCGTGAATCACCTAATATTTTTGGTATTACCCGTGGGTAAGGGACTTATAAGTTATCATTATATGCTGATGATTTGTTACTATACATATCTGACCCTGAGAGATCTATTCCTGCTATTTCATCCTTGCTTGCTCAGTTTAGTAGCTTTTCTGGCTACAAACTGAATTTTAATAAGAGTGAATTATTTCCATTAAATATGCAAGTTCCAATTTATAAACACTTACCATTTAAAGTTGTCACAGATCATTTTACTTATTTGGGTATTAAAATTACCAAGAAACATAAGGTTTATTTAAAGTTAATTTTTTACCTTTAATTGAACAAATCAAGCAACTTGTTACCAGGTGGTCCCCATTATCTCTGTCATTGGTTGGTCGAATTAATACTATCAAGATGATAGTATTACCCAAATTTTTTTATTTATTCCAAGCATTACAAATTTTTATTCCTAAATCTTTTTTTGATATTATTGACTCCAAAATATCCTTATATGTGTGGCAGAGTAAAAATCCGAGATTAAGTAAAAGATATTTACAGAAGCCTAAGAAGGAAGGTGGTTTTGCTTTGCCAAACCTGAGATTTTACTATTGGGCAGTTAATATTCAATATTTAATATTTTGGACACAAGAATCGGTCATAGTACCTTGCCCACAATGGGTAAATTTGGAGTGTAAATCTGTACAAGACTTCTCATTAGTAATTAGTTTTGCTACAATAAGTGTATGGGACATTGGAAAAAATGTTGAATTTCCGCATGGGGATGAATAAAGTATCTATCTATCTATCAATCATTGTTTTCTATTTTAGGATCTTCGCTTCCTTTTGCTTTATCTAAACCGAATAAACAAATAACTAATCCTATAGTTAAACAGACATTAAGAATATGGTTTCAATTTTGTAAATTCTTTGGCTTGAATAATCAAGCCCTATTCTATCTAACTTCTTTTTCCAGCCCTCTTTTATGGACCAGGCCTTTGTGTTATGGAAAACAAAAGGTATAACATGTTTTCGTGATCTATTTTTAGATAACAGTTTTATGTCCTTTGAACAGCTATCCAGCCTAAAACTCATTTTTTTTTTAGATACTTGCAAGTTAGAAATTTCTTGAATGTTAGTATTTTCTGAAATTATGTCCAATGGACATTACAGAAAAAAATTCTATCTCTGAATCCTTGCCGGAAGGGTTAAGTAGCTATCATTTATCATATGATCATGAAAATCCAGCCAGGAGTATCAGAAATAATTAAGAAGGAATGGGAAAAAGAACTTCACTGTCTTATACCCACAGAGCAGTGGGAGAAAATTTTACAATTAGTCAATTCTTCTTCTATTTGTGCTAAACATGCTTAATACAATTTAAGGTTGTTCATAGGGCTCACATGTCCAAGGATAAACTCGCTCGATTTTATTCTTATGTTAATCCAACCAGTGACAGATGTCATTCTGAAGTCGCTTCATTGACCCACATGTTCCGGTCTTGCCCCTGTTTGCAAAATTATTGGAAAGATGTTTTTGGTATTATTTCAACAGTTCTGAATATCAAATTGCAACCACATCCTATTACTGCAATTTTCGGTTTACCAATGGTGGATAAAAGTCGTTTATCCCCCCTCAGCCCGGCGGATGATTGCATTTGTTACATTAATGGCTAGAAGATCTATCCTATTGAACTGGAAAGAAATTAATCCTCCAACTATATTTCAGTGGTTTTCTCAAACTATTTCTTGTTCGAGTTTAGAAAAAATCATAAGTGTTGTCTTTAACCCTTCAGTTAAATATGAAGAAACTTGGAGACCATTTATTCAACATTTTCATATAAGCTAAACTGACTTTTCCTAAACCTTACTTTTATTGTCCTTAATTATTTGGATGGAGGTGCGGAGTTATTGACGCTACTGTGTATAATTGATATAATGCAATGGCCCATGTCGGTTAGGATTTTTTTCATTTTTTTGGGGGGGAGGATTTCTTATTTTCTCCATTTTTTGTAACCACTATGAGTTTTGGAGGTTATTATCATCTATTTGTATTTATACCTTCACCTATTAATTATGTACTCTCAAGCTCTTTGTATTCATGTTTCATTTTTGTGTTTGTTTAAAATCAATAAAAAGATTTAAAAAGAAAGGACTATTCTGAGGAAAGGGTGGAATAGGCGCAACGGGCCGAGTGGCCAGACATGCTCCTGTTACTTATTTTCTAAAGCACGAGTTTACCTTTGCGCCTTGTTCTCCCTTGGTTTTCAGCCGTTCGGATTGCACAGGGGAGCGGTGAGAGCTCCGGAGATCCACCGGCAGCCGCTGCGTGGCAGCTCCCGTCTCCCAGCAGGAAGGGACGGGTCTGGGAGACAACTCCAGACAACAGGCCCCGATCCTCGGCGGGGAAAGGCCGGGCGCCCTCCGTGTAGCTGAAACATCTCACGGAATCTCCGCCGGTCTCTTCAGCTCTGCCTTCGAAAGGATTCACGACCCGCCGGTGGTGCAGCCGAAACCCGAGGCTCAGCTCCCGGTCTCCGGTCTCACTCGGTCCCGGTTGCAAACCCCGGCCCGGCCGGGCGCTCAGCGTCCCGCCCACTCACACCCCTCAGCCAATGAGAGCATCCTTATCCCAACGGTGATCGCTGATTGGCTCTGAGTGTGTGAGGACGGGCTGCTGCTCGGAGCTGGAGATGTCAGTCACAGTTTGTTCTCAGAATTAAAGCAAGTTTCCCGAAACTCAAATTTCAAAATAAATTTTATTATCAGAGTCCAGATAAGTCACCACATACAACGCCGAGAAGCATTTTCCTGCGGACATACTTAGAAAAAGTATAGAATAGTAACCACAACAGAAGCAGGCAGTGAAAGATCAGCCAGAGTGCTGATCTGTGCAAATGCAAATACAAAAATAATGATAAAGAACAAGAACATAAAATAACCGCAGCGGCTGCCGATGGATCTCCGGAGCTCTCACCGCTCCCCTGTGCAATCCGACAGGCTGAAGGCCAAGGGAGAACAAGGCGCAAAGGTAACCTCGTGATTTAGAAAATAAGAAACAGGAACAGACGTTGCCATTCGGCCCGTTGCGCTGTTCTGTCCCTCACTCAGAACATGGCTGATCTTTGCCCTCAGCACCACTTTCCTGCAACGTTCCCAACATCGCCGAGCCCCTAAATATGTCGGTTTAATTTAGAAAACCTGTGGAGAAAACTCCACTGCACTGTGGGTGGGGAAATTTCTCCTCATCTCAGTCCTGCTGAGGTGATCTCGGATTTTGAGTCTGTGATCCCCGGTTCCACTGCCCAGCCAGGAGAAAAATCATTCCTGCCCCTACCCTGTAAATACCCTGTGAGACTGTGTCTGTCTCAATCAGGAAGCTTCTCCATGTGAACCTTGTGTTAATGAAATTGGTGACAGTTCTTTCAGACCAGCAGCTTTGACCACAAGAACACCAGACAGTGGTCAGCACGGAATGTCCTGCAGTTACTGCAGGAGAAGGACTGGATGGACACAGTGGAGTGGTTCCCTGAGCAGACAGTCCAGACCATCTGGCAGAATGCCTCATCACCAGATCTTTCCAACAGGCAGCAAGACCTCACCTGTCTGACGGCGAGAGGGACCCTCCCGGTCTGATCCTTGCTGCATGCCCGGAGATCACTCCCACAGCGCGCTGCCCCGAGATTACTGCAGTGGAGACGAGAGGGCCCCTCCCAGTCTGATCCTTGCTGCATGCCCGGAGATCACTCCCACAGCGCGCTGCCCCGAGATTACTGCCGTGGAGACGGGACGGTTACTCACCTCTTTGCGGACTGTGGGCTGGCGAAGATCTGTGGAGAAAGATGCAAGGGCCTGTGCCACAGCAGCTGCGTGACAGAAGGCTCACTGATCCTCGGGCTGTTACCAGGACGCGCAGGAAAACGGACAGCGAGTGATGCTGGAAAATCATCAACTCGGGGAAAGACGCTGGAAACTTGTTGCCCTGCCATCACATCGAGATGTCCGGAGAGCAGCGGTTCCCAACCTGGGGTCCACGGTTACTGGTATTGGTCCTTGACATAAAAAAAAAGTTTGTGAAGCCCAGTCGTACAGGAATGCTGCCGACTGGCACATTCCAGACTACAGGGTCACCATTGGGACTACAGGAATCCTCTACACTGGACAGGGAGTGGCCGGGTTGGCTGAGGAAGCCTCACAGTTATTGTAGTAGTTAACCACCCCAGGGGGGACACATAGCTTCTCCTTTCAGCGCAGGACTTCAATCGTCTTCCAGGGGAAGGTCCTTCCGACCGCAGGGATGAGGCCTTTGAGATTCAGCTGACGTTTTTGTCGCTCTAGGTTTTTGAGAGATGGGGTTGCTGGCCATATGGCCAACCCTCCTCCGCTCGTAGCCGGGCTTAGACAGTCCATGGCCGCGTTTTCTTATCTGTTGCCCGTTTAATGTGTTGTTGATCCCACACTAAACATTGAAAGGCCCAGAATTTCCACTGAACACATCCAGCAAAACCATGTTGATTCTCTGAGCAAACACGAGGAAATCTGCAGATGCTGGAAATTCAAACAACACACACAAAATGCTGGTGGAACACAGCAGGCCAGGCAGCATCTATAAGGAGAAGCACTGTTGATGTTTCGGGCCGAGCCCCTTCATCAGGACTAACTGAAAGGAGAGATAGTAAGAGATTTGAAAGTAGTGGGGGGAGGGGGAAATGCGAAATGATAGGAGAAGACCGGAGGGGGTGGGATGAAGCTAAGAGCTGGAAAGGTGATTGGCAAAAGGGATACAGAGCTGGAGAAGGGAAAGGATCATGGGACGGGAGGCCCAGGGAGAAAAAAAGGGGGAGGGGATCACCAGAGGGAGATGGAAAACAGGCAGAGTGATGGTCAGAGAGAGATAAAAAAACAAACAACTAAATATGTCAGGGATGGGGTAAGAAGGGGAGGAGGGGCATTAACGGAAGTGAGAGAAGTCAATGTTCATGCCATCAGGTTCGCGGCTACCCAGGTGTTGTTCCTCCAACCTGAATGTGGCTTCATCTTGACAGTAGAGGAGTCCATGGATAGACATATCAGAATGGGAATGGGACGTGGAATTAAAATGTGTGGCCACTGGGAGATCCTGCTTTCTCTGGCGGACAGAGCGTAGGTGTTCAGCGAAACGGTCTCCCAGTCTGCGTCGGGTCTCACCAATGTATAAAAGGCCACACCGGGAGCACCGGACACAGTATACCACACCAGCTGTCCTAATGAAGGGTCTCGGCCCGAACCGTCGTCAGTGCTTCTCCCTGCCTGGCCTGCTGTGTTCCACCAGCATTGTGTGTGTGTTGTTTGATTCCCCGAGTCTGCAACGCGCGTAGTGGACAATCGCGGTTCTGCAGGGGATCAGCAGCTCCCGGAACGCGAAAGCATTCTGAATCAGGAAGTGCTGGGAGTTAACATGGCTTCGAAAGGACCGGCCGAGAGTTTGAGCGAGGAGGTAATTTGTCCCATCTGCCTGGATTTCTTCACCGATCCGGTTATACTGGAGTGTGGACACAACTTCTGTCGCTCTTGTATCACACGGTGTTGGGAAAGTGAGGAGAGAAACTCCTGCCCGGAATGTAGAGAGGTGTTTGCTGACCGCACCCTCAGGGCGAATCGGGCCTTAGCAAATCTGGCTGAAAAATTTCGAAATCTAAACCTGAATCGGAAAGGGAAGGAAAGTAAACGTCACTGCGAGGAACATGAGGAAGAACTGAAGTTGTTTTGTGAAACGGACAAAACACTAATCTGTGTGATCTGTGCAGCTGCGCAGGAACACAGAGAGCATCGATTTGTGCTGATTGAAGAAGCTGTTAAAAACTATAAGGTAAAAACTAACGTTAATTTAACACTTAACACATTTCCTTTGTCCTTTGCTACACCTGACTCCTAACCTCCTCCCTCGTCACCATTCAGGGCCGCAAACAGCCCAGTTCCTCCCGTTTTTTCCATGGTCGATTGTCCTCTCATATTATATTCCTTCTTCTCCAGCCCTTTACCTCTTCCACCTGTCCCCTCTCAGCTTCTCACTTCATTACCCTCCCCCACGTCCCCCCTCACGTTGTTTCACCTGTCAGCTGGTTCTCATCTTTTTATTCTGGCTCCTGTCCCATTCCTTCCCAGTCCTAATGAAGGGTCTCATCCCGAAACACCGACTGTTTATTTCCCCTGAATAGATGCAGCCTGACTCACTGAGTTCCTCCGGCATTTTGTGTGATAATCGGGTTTGATCACCTGTTTCTTTTGATGCATCTTTGTTTCTATTTCCTTCACTCTCTGACATCCAGGATCAGCTAAAATCTTCCTTAGACTCTCTCACAAAAAAAAAATCAGACTTCCAGGAAAAGGAGCAGCAACAGAAAGAGAAGATTTCCGGATTTCAGGTGAGGCTTCCTGAGCATAATTTCTGATATTACTGTTGAGTTTTGCTCCCTTTAATGCAGAATAGCAGAGTATCGCAGCTCCAGTGACCTGGGTTTGATCCTGACCTCTGCTGCTCTCTGTGTGGAGTTTGCATGCTTCCCCTGTGACCACGAGAGATTCCGACACAACTCAAGGACATGCCGGATGAATGGCTAATTACCGTTAACCCTGTAAAGGTGGGGAGGGTGTGCGTGAATCAGATGGGAGTTTATGGGTCAATAAGTGAGAGTAGGTTTCAGGAAAACGTGAGGGAATGGTGTTGACGGGAATGCACTCAGAAGTAGCATGGACTCTAATAGACCGAACTTAACGATAAAAGGAAACAGAGCACAGCAATGCAGTATATTAATCTTCACCTTTCCTTCGACAGGAACAGTCACACAGCCTTCAGTCCCACATCACATCCCAGTTTGCTGAACTGCGCCAGATTATCACTGAGAAAGAGCAGAGCTTACTCAGGGATCTCAGGGAAGAAGAGAAGAGGATTCTCAACCCAATGGAGAAAAATCTTCTAGCTCTTCAAGAGAATATAAGGATTATTCATGAGGAAATCACTAAGTTAAAGGAACAGATGGATCAAAAAGACAGTGTGATATTTCTCAAGGTGAGGGATTCTATTTCAATTTGTTTCTGTCATAGGGCACTAAATGAACAGTGGTATATTTGAAATAAACACAGCACAGCGGCCAATTCTAACAAATCAATTGTCGCTGCTGGTGACATCACACAAGTTGTTATATTTGCATGATGCACCCTCCAATCACGCCAATAATGACATTTCAAAATGTCCAAGATACGTTTTCAGTCCTTCATTAGCAAAATACAATCTTGAAGCGATGAAACTTCAGGGTAATTCATTGTAAAGTAAGCTGCAACACAGTGGTCAAGAACAGAATGACATCCGCAGCTCAAAATTGCCCAGAACAAAGTACAGATACGTAACTTTTTCCCTTCGCTTTTACCATGCCTGCACTCACGTGACGAGTTACCATAATAAACACCTAACACAGAATACAATGCAGACAGAAAACAGATGTGTTGCTCCTACACACAGCATTTACAAATGGCAGTAAACTGTTTCTCATCAGACAATTGATGCATCTATTCAGGGTTGTTGTTGTCCCATAATAATAAGATTATTAAGGGATTGGACACGCTGGAGGCAGGAAGCATGTTCCCACTGATGGGTGAGTCCTGAACTAGAGGCCACAGTTTAAGAATAAGGGGTAGGCCATTTAGAACAGTGATGCGGAAAAACTTTTTCACCCAGAGAGTGGTGGATATGTGGATAACTTCTGTACATCCCAGGACTGAATGCAAATTTCTCTGAAATTATTTACTCCGATCATAACACAGAGCTGCTGACTGTTTCCTTAATTACCGTATTAAATATCCTCTAAAACTCCCATTAGCACCCAGTTCCAGTCACAGGCTGTGAGTGTGTCTGGTGCGGTGGGTGTGAGGGTCTCCCTGTCAATCAGTGAGAACAAAGAATTTGACCCACACATCAGACTTATCCTCCATAACCGGTTTCAATCAGATTACGGAAACTTTCACTGTCTCTTTATTTTTTGCATATATTTCGCATGGGATTATATCCCATTCTCTAGCATAAACAGGCCATTCGGTCCATCTTCTATCAATTTCCCTGCTTCACAATCCTCCTGCCACCTACTCACCACAACCAGCAACAGTGCCCCAAAATCTCTGGTCCCTCACGTGTTTATCCAGCCTCCCCATTACATTCAATCTCTGCTGTTCCATTTCAACCACTCCTGTGGCACTGAGTTCCACATCCTCTTCACTAAATTTCTTGTGGAATTTGTTAAAATCTATCTGGAATTACAACTCCCCACAAGTCTCCCCATAAATAGAGGTACTTCCTCCACCCGCACACGATCACATACATCACTGATCTTCAATTCCTCCATCCTATCACACTGACGTCATATCCAGATGAAAATGCACAGCCTGTCCTGTCTTCCCTGTAAGTTTCATCCTCTCAGTAATGGTCTGACATTCAGAAAAATTCCCTGTAAGTTACCCCGTGGTTCTGTATTGTCCGTGTGTTTGAGTGATTGCGGGAGTGGAAATTTTCAACACCTTGTAATGACAGTAAGTCCAAGTCTAATCAGATTTGTGTTTTGTTTATTTCAGGAGGAAGCTCGTCGGAACAGAAGGTAGGGCATGCTCTTTACTGAAACCCTGAATGGATTTGTAAAATAGTTCAGAATAGCAATTTATAACCAGCAGTTTAATATTTACAGGATTAATGACGATATCCAGGAATTGTCAGTGACAGATGAGATCCTACCGGTTGAAAAATTCGATCACCTCTATTTGTTGAACACAGTGCTGAGAGAAACGCTTGATGCTATTAATCGAGGTAAAACTTACAAAGATTCATTTCTCCTTGTTCATGAAGCTCAATTTAGTTCCAATTTGAGGCAAAGATTGTCTGTAATACTGGGCTGAAGGGGAACTGAAGTTTATTCCACATCAACCCCACCGACTGGGAGGCATCACTGTCACATGGTCAGCTGGAGATGTCAGACCCCTGAACACACCAGCACAGGGTCACAATACAACCAATACACGGGACTGGCAGATGATCCACTGTGTTCCAATCCCAGGCAAACGCACTAACACACCAGGACATGAGTTTGGATCTACCAGAGGAACTGGGAATTTAATACTGACGATAATATTGTAGGGAATAAAAGCAGGTATCAGTGTGGTGACAGGGATTGTCAGGAAAATACACAAGTCCTTCATGTGCCCTGTGAGTGCAGACTCTGACTGACACAGGTCTTTCCCCTTCCGGATCAGCATCTCTCACTGTTGTTAGAGGAGGAAGAGGGGAGTGGTCGTGATCGGGGACTGAATCGCCAGGGGAACAGACAGGAGAATCTATTGATGTGAACGGGGCACCCGAATGGTATGTTGCCTCCGGTGTGCCAGGGTCAGGGATACCTCGAATCGTGTCCGCAGCATTTTAGAGAGGGAGGGAAAAGAGCCAGATATCTTGGTAAATTTTGGGACAATGACATTGGAAGTAAAAGCAAAGAGGTCCTGAAAATAGAATTTGGAGAGCTTGGTAGAAAGCTCAGAAGCAGCACCCCCAGGGTTGTAATTTCTGGATTGCTGCCTGTGCCACGTGCTGGTGAGGGTAGAAACAGGATAATTTGACAGATAAACATGGCTGAGAAGATGGGGCTGGGGACAGGGATTCAGGTTCTTGGATCATCGGGATCTCATCTGGTGGAGGAATGGGTCGCACCTCAACCTGAGGGAGAACAATATTCTCACAGAGAGGTTTGATAGAGCTGTCGGGGAGGGTCTGAACTAATTTGGTGGGGTGGGGGGTTGGAAGTGGAGTGAAGGGAGAGGACTGATGGTAAAAATGCAAAGATATCGTGCAGTCAGACTGTCAGATAGGGCGGACAGATCCGAGGACAAAATTGCAGCCAGCAGGGTGAGTATCAGTGCATTAGGAATGCAGAATTAAAAAGGGTAGCAGATACAGTACACAAAGTGTTATATCTCAATGCATGGAGTATGAGAAATAAGGTGGATGATCTTGTTACACTATTACAGATTGTCAGGTATGATGTTGTGACCATCACGGAATCGTGGCTGAAGGATGGTTGTAGTTGGGAGCTGAATGTCCAAGGTTACACAATGTATCGGAGGAAGGAAGGAAGGCTGATGGGGTGGTGTGGCTCTGCTGGTAAATCAGCAGCAAGATGTGACATAGGATTGGAAGATGTTGAATCCTTGTGGGTTGAGGTAAGGAACTTCAAAAGTAAAAATGACACTGACACCAGTCATATACAGGCCTCCCAACAGTCAGTGGGTTGAGGCCCACAGATTACAACTGGAAATAGAAAAGGCTGATGAAAAGGGCAATGTTATGATAATCATGGGAGATTTCAACATGCAGGTCAATTGGGAAAATCTGGTTGGTAAAGGATCTCAAGAGAGTGAGTTTGTTGAATGCAATGTGATGGCTTTCTAGAGCAGTTTGTCGTTGAGCCTACTCGGGGAACAGCTCTACTGGATTGGGTGTTATGTATTGAACCAGAGGTGAGTAGTTAAAAGAAACCTTAGGAAGCAGTGCTCACAACGTCACTGAGTTCAACTTGAAATCTGAGAAGGAGAAAGTAAAGTCTGACATTGTAGTATTTCAGAGGAGTAAAAGAAATTACAGTGGTCTGAGAGAGGAGTTGGCCAAAGCAAATTGGAAGGAGATGCTGGCAGGGATGAGAGCAGAGCAGAAATGGTGTCAGTTTCTGGGAAAATGAGGAAGGTGAAGGATAGATGTATTCCAAAAATAAATAAATACTCAAATGGCAAAATAGTAAAACCGTGGCTGACAAGGGAAGACAAGTTAATGTAAAGGCAAAAGAGAGGGTATACATTTACAGGGGTGTCAAACTCATTTTAGGTCACGGGCCAGATTGGGCAAAATGCAGCTTCATGCGGGCCGGATCAGTCGGACGCGTGCGAACGCAGCTTTCGTTGCCTCCGTTTTTTCAGCCTGCTCTCATGTGTCTCAGTCTCTGCTATAACTACAAAGTGTTTCACTTTACAAATTCGGTTTCTTATGAAGAAGATTGCCAAGCAAGCATTATTTTTATGATTGGTATTAACTTACAGTCGTAGGCTACAAGAAAGTTGTGATGAGGGAGAGAGAAAAACGATGCTACGTTGGCTGAGATTGTTTTGGGAGCCACACCCATTACGTTAATAAACCATTTGAAATTGAACATTAGCAGACACAAATGTAGACCTAACAAAACAAATAGATAGATAGATAGATAGATAGATAGATAGATAGATAGATAGATAGATAGATAGATAGATAGATAGATAGATAGATACTTTATTCATCCCCATGGGGAAATTCAACTTTTTTCCAATGTCCCATACACTTGTTGTAGCAAAACTAATTACATACAATACTTAACTCAGTAAAGTATATGATATGCATCTAAATCACTCTCTCAAAAAGCATTAATAATAGCTTTTAAAAAGTTCTAAGTCCTGGCGGTAGAATTGTAAAGCCTAATGGCATTGGGGAGTATTGACCTCTTCATCCTGTCTGAGGAGCATTGCATCGATAGTAACCTGTCGCTGAAACTGCTTCTCTGTCTCTGGATGGTGCTATGTAGAGGATGTTCAGAGTTATCCATAATTGACCGTAGCCTACTCAGCGCCCTTCGCTCAGCTACCGATGTTAAACTCTCCAGTACTTTGCCCACGACAGAGCCCGCCTTCCTTACCAGCTTATTAAGACGTGAGGCGTCCCTCTTCTTAATGCTTCCTCCCCAACACGCCACCACAAAGAAGACGGCGCTCTCCACAACTGACCTATAGAACATCTTCAGCATCTCACTACAGACATTGAATGATGCCAACCTTCTTAGGAAGTACAGTCGACTCTGTGCCTTCCTGCACAAGGCATCTGTGTTGGCAGTCCAGTCTAGCTTCTCGTCTAACTGTACTCCCAGATACTTGTAGGTCTTAACCTGCTCCACACATTCTCCATTAATGATCACTGGCTCCATATGAGGCCTAGATCTCCTAAAGTCCACCACCATCTCCTTGGTCTTGGTGATATTGAGACGCAGGTAGTTTGAGTTGCACCATATCACAAAGTCCTGTATCAGTTTCCTATACTCCTGCTCCTGTCCATTCCTGACACACCCCACTATGGCCGTGTCATCAGAGAACTTCTGCACATGGCAGGACTCCGAGTTATATTGGAAGTCTGATGTGTACAGGGTGAACAGGACCGGAGAGAGTACGGTTCCCTGCGGCACCCCTGTGCTGCTGACCACCGTGTCAGACCTACAGTCTCCCAACCGCACATACTGAGGTCTATCTGTCAAGTAGTCGACTATCCAATCCACCATGTGAGAGTCTACTCCCATCTCCGTTAGTTTGTGCCTTAAGATCTTGGGCTGGATGGTGTTAAAGGCACTAGAGAAGTCAAGGAATGTAATCCTCACAGCACAACTGACCCCCTCTAGGTGAGAGAGTAAATGTAGGCTGCACAACTGCACCTAATTTTTATTAGCCTGCTTCCAGCAATCAAACCCAGAAAATGAACACAGTCAGCCTCTATTTTTTTATTGAAGTGATCACACTTACAATAATAGTCAGAAAATGAATGAATCACAATATTATGACACTCAATATTCCATTATGCATTTTGCTTACATGTTGCAGAACATCAAACTGTGTCACTCATTTTTCACTTGCTGCTTCCAGACACCTGACATCTATTGGTCTTATCCAGCCTGTCAACATCAGGGACCAGTTTCTGGGCAGTTCCGATTTTCATAATGTCATTTAGATGTTTGTGTGTCAGCTGCGAGCGCAGTTTGGATTTGTTAATGTTCATTGTGGAGAACGCCTGCTCACAGAGATATCTTGTCCCGACCATGCAAAGGATCTTTGAGGCAAAGTCTGTCATCTTGGGGTACATCGGTCCGAGGTATTGATAGAATGAGTCCAGACTCACAGTCTCAAATTTATATTTCAAAGCCGAGTTACACTGAATTTCAATTAGTTCCATTTGGAGTTCCTCCGGCACATCCGATGCTGCGGTGACGGCAAACGCTGAGCAAAATAGTGAGAATTCCTTCTGAGCTAACTGAAGATTTGAAAATGATTCTGAAACTTACTTTCCAGCCGTGATATTTTGTCCTTATAGCTGTCCATGTTGTCATTATTACCATGAGCGACACACACAGACTGCAAAGAGGGGAAATGAGCTGGGTTGCTCCGGGATAGTTTCATCTCCCACAGGCCTAATTTAATTTGAAAGGCACAAATGCTGTCGTAATATTCCGTAACAAGTTTGTTTGGGCCTTTGCATGTTAACATTAAGCACATTTAAGTGCTCTGTTATATCCACCAAAAATGCAAGATCGTGAAGCCAGTCTGGGTCATCGAACTCTGCCACTGGCTTCCCTTTCTCATTGATGAATAGTCAAATTTCCGCACGTAATTGAAAGAAAATGTTTGAGCACAACACCTCTGCTTAACCAGTAGACTTCAGTGTGGTAGGGTAGGCCGTGTCCAATATTACAAAGGTCGTGTTTAACACCCCCCCCACCCCCCCCGTCGGCTGGTCCGTAAGAATATTCTCAATATTAAACCGGTCCACGGTACAAAACAGAGTGGGTACCCCCGGCTCTTATGCATTATTTCTACTTCCGGGTTGCGGGATTTTACTTCTGGTCTTTTCTGCCCCAGTGCGCATGCGTGTGACTAATCAATTTGGAGTCGATCTCGCCTTTTACTGAGGCCGAGGTAGTAGATGTTGGGCTTATAAAGGTTGGTGACCACTACCCTAGAAAATGACACTGGAGAGGAGAAATGTGACAAAGGACGTGGCAGAGGTACTTATTCAATATTGTGTGTCAATCCTCACTGTGAATGATAACAGCTGTACGTCAGAAATGTGAGGGTGTCCGGGGAGAGAAATGAGTGCTGTTGCTAATACTAAGGAGAGAGTGCGTGGGACGATTGAAGGTCTGAAGGTACCTGGACCAGGTGGACCACACCCCAGTGTTCGGAAAGAGTTAGCTGAAGAGAATATGGGGGCATTAGTAATGATCTTTCAAGAATCAATAGATCATTCAAGATGACTGGAAATTGCAAAGGTCACTTCACTCTTTAAGAAGGCAGAGCAGCTGGGGAAAGAAAATTATAGGTGAGTTAGTCTGGATGTGGTGTGCTTGGGAAGATGTTAGAGTCCAGTATTAAGGACGAGCTTTCGGGTACATGGAAGCACATGATAAAATAGGGCAAAGACAGCTTGCCTTCCCTTAAGGCAGGGGTGTCAAACTCATTTTAGGTCACGGGCCGGATTGAGAAAAATGCGACTTCATGCGGGCCAGATCAGTTGTGCACGCGCGCGTGTTCCCACAGCTTTCGTTGCCTTAATTTTTTCAACCTGCTCTCATGTGTGTCAGTCTCTGCTATCTCTAAAATTGTTTCACTTTACGAATTTTGTTTTTTATGAAGCAGATTGCCTAGCAAGCATTCTTTTTATGATTGATATTAACTTACAGACGTAGATTACAAGAAAGTAGGCAACAAGAAAGAAATGATGCTATTTCGGCTAAGATTGTTTTAGGAGCCATACCTTTTCCATTAATAAACCGTTTGAAATCAAGCATTAGCAAACACAAATGTAGACCTAACGTAGGGGTGTGAAACTCAAATACACAGTGGGCCAAAATTTAAAAATCAGTACAAGTCGAGGGCCGGACTGGTTCAGCGTTTATTGCAAAACTTATTGAAATGAATTTATTACACATATTAACCTGGAACTAACAAAGCTTAGGTTATTGCCTACAAAAACAACATTGAACATTAAATAAATAAAAAATCAGTTGCATTTATTTCTTATGGCTTTATCTGCAGCTTTTCCGGAGTAATTTCTAATGAAAACATTTTTCCACAGGCCAACACTCTGTGATTCACACTAGTCTAAGCCAGATACTTGGCATCTCATCTTGGATGCAAGTTCATCAATGTTTGGAGTCAGGCTCTGAGCTGAGGAAATCCTCAGAATTGAGTGAAGGTGTTCATCAGAAAGACGACTCCTGTGTGATGTTTTGTTTATCTTCATCAAAGAGAACAGTTGTTCACACAGATATGTGCTGCCAGACATAGAGAGCATTTGAGCAGCTTGGGTACGCAGCTGGGGCATTGTGTCGGGAATGAAACGTGGAAACTGTGCAGCGCCCACCGAGTCATACTTTGCCTTGAGTGTGTCACTACATTGGAGTTCAGTCAGCTCCATTTGTATGTTGGTTGGTGCGCTTTCCCCGTCAGCTGCAAATGGATTACTGAGCAGTTCAAACCTGCTTTTTTGGGCTTCAAAGTCGGCAAATCGCCGTGTGAAGTCGGCACCAAGTATGCTAAGTTTTTCAGCAAACTTTGCACGTGGGAACACTGCGGTAGAAACCTGCTCTTTCATAGTTTGGCAACACGGAAAATGGCTCAAGTTTTCTTGCTGCATCTGCGTCTCCCACAGGCGCAGCTTGGTTTTAAAAGCCCTCACCGCAGCGTACATGTCTGTGATCACACGACCCCGCCCCTGAAGCTGCACGTTGAGCGCATTGAGATGGCTCGTGATGTCACACAGAAACGCCATTTCACAAAGCAACTTTTTATCCCGGAGCTCTGTTGTGTCTTTCCCTTTGCTTTCCATGAACTGACAGATCTCCTCACGCAACTCGAAACATCTTTTCAGCACTTTTCCTTGGCTTAACCATCGCACCTCTGTGTGAGGGCAAATCATTATATTCTGAACCCAACTCCTCCAGAAACGATTTGAACTCACGGTGATTCAAACCTTTGGCTCTTATGAAGTTAACTGCTCGTGTTATGGTGCTCATTATATGTTCCATTTTCAAGGCTTTGCCACACAACGATTCCTGGTGTATGATGCAGTGATAAGCTGTCAGCTCACCTGCGCCGTTTTCCTCCCGCATCTTCCGGATCCTGCCCACCAATCCACTATTTTGACCGCACATCGCGGGCGCTCCATTTATTCATTAATGATATTCAGGAAATAAACCAGGGAAACCGAATAAACACTAAAAACCCTGAAAACCTGGTACCTGAATAAACTCAGCATTAGCCATATCATACGCCATAGGCACTTCGATTACTGGGGCCAGCTTTAATAGTAATTAGATATTATCTCGCGGGCCAAAGATAATTCCACCGTGGGCCGGATTTGGCCCGCGGGCCTTGAGTTTGACATATATGGTATACAACACAACAAAAATTAGTAGGAAGACAGAGGATTGGGAAGCTTTTAAATATCTACAGAGAGGAACTAAAAGGATGATTGGTGGGAAAAAATAAACAAGAAATTGATTTGAATTGAATTGACTTTATTACTTACATCCTTCATACACAATGAGGATTAAAAATCTTTACTTTACGTCTCCGTCTAAATGTGCAATGTGCAATTTATAGTAATTTATGATGAATTATTTGTATAACATGCTGGTCAATATAACATAGAAATACAGATGTGTCAGCACGAGTTAATCAGTCTGATGGCCTGGTTGAAGAAGCTGTCCCGGAGCCTGTTGCTCCTGGCTTTTACGCTGCTGTACCGTATCCCGGATGGTAGCAACTGGTACAGTTTGTGGTTCGGGTGACTCTGGTCTCCAATGATCCTTCAGGCTTACACACCTGTCTTTGTAAAACAAGTTAGCAAACAATATCAAATTGTTTTTCAAGTATTGTAAACAAATAAAACAGAGATGAGAGTGGATATAGGACCGCAAGAAAATGAGATATATAATAACGCGGGATAAAGAGATTGCAGATAAACCAAATATTTTGCACCAGTCTTCACCGTGGAAGACACTAGCAGTGTGCCCGGTGTTGAATGGTGCTAGGGAAGAGAAGTGAGTGCAGTTACTGTTACAAGGGAGAAGGTGCTCAAAAATCTGAAAGCCGTAAAGGTACATAAGTCACCCGGACCAGATGAACTGCACCCTAGTGTTCTGAAAGAGGTCGCAGTAGAAATTATGGAGGCATTTGAAATAATCTTTCAAAAATCACTGGACCCTGGCATGGTGCCAGAGGACTGGAAAATGGCAAATGTCACTTAGCCCTTTAAGTAAGGAGGAAGACAGCAGAAAGGAAATTATTGACCAGTTAACAATCACTCCTGTGGTTGGGAAGAAATTGGAGTCAATTGTTAAGTATGAGGTTATGGAATACTTGGTGACACTGGACAAGACAGGACAAGTCAGCATGGCTTTGTTAAGGGAATATCCTGCCTGACAAACCTGTTGGGATTCTTTGAGGAGATTACAAGCAGGATAGATAAAGGGGATGCAGTGGATGTTGTATATTTGGAATCTCGGAAGGCCTTTGACAAGGTGCCACACATGAAGGTGGTAACCAGGTTAAGAGGCCATGGTATTACAGAAAAGTTACAGGCATGGTTAGAACATTGGCTGATTGGTAGGGAACAGAAAATGAGAGTAAAGGGATCCTTTTCTGGTTGGTTCCACAGGGGTCAGTGTTAGGCCACCTTCATTTTACGCTGTATATCAAGATTTAGCTGAGGAATGGACCATAAGATATAGGAGCAGAAGTTGGCCATTTAGCCCATTGAGTCTGCTCCACCATTCAGTCATGGGCTGATCCAATTCTTCCAGTCATCCCCACTCCCCTGCTTTCACCCTATACTCTTTGATGCCCTGGCTAATCAAGAACCTATCTATCTCTGCCTTAAATATGACTTGGCCTTAGCAACAAATTCCACAGATTTTCCACACACTGACTAAAGTAGTTTCTCCGCATCTCAGTTCTAAAAGGACGTCCTTCAATCCTGTATTCATACCCTCTTGTCCTAGAGTAGATGGCTTTGTTTCCAAGTTTGCATATGATACAAAGATTGGTGTAGGGGCCGGTAGTGTTGAGGAAACAGTTAGGCTGGACAAGGACTTGAATGATGAGAATGGGAAAGAAAGTGGCAAATGATATACAATGTTGGAAAATGCATGGCCATGCTCTTTGGTCGTAGAAATAATGTGCAGATTTTTTTTTCAGATGGGGAGAAAACCCAAAAGGCTGAGAATAAAATGGACTTGGCAGTCATTCTGCAGAACACACTAAAGGTTAACTTGCAGGTAGAGTCAGTGGTGAGGAAGGCAAATCCAATGTTAGCATTCAATTCAAGGGGTTTAGATAGCATTCAATCCAAGAGCAGGGATGTGATGCTGAGGCTTTATAAGGCACTGGTGAAGCCTCACCTTGAGTATTGTGAACAGTTTTGGGCTCCTCATCTAAGAAAAGATGTGCTGGCATTGCAGAAGGTTCATTTCATAAGGATCATTCCAGGAATGAAAGGGTTATCATACGAGGAACGTTTGATAGCTCTGTGTCTGTACTCGCTGGAATTTAGAAAGATGAGGGGGGATCTCATTAAAACCTTTCGAATGTTGAAAGTCCTAGACAGAGTAGATGTGGAAAGGATGTTTCCCATGGTGGTGGAGTTTAGGACAACAGGGCACAACCTCAAGATAGAGGGGCGTCTATTTAAAACAGATGCGAAGAAATTTGAGCCAGCGGCTGGTGAATTTGTGGAACCTTTTGGGTGTATTTAAGGCAGAGCTTGACAGGTTCTAGATTGGACACAGCATCAAAGGTTACGGGGAGAAGACCAGGTAGTGGGGCTGAGGAGGGAAAAAAAGGATCAGCCATGTTTGAATGGCGGAGCAGACTCGATGGGCAAATGGCCTAATTCTGCTCCTATGTCTTATGGTTATCAGACCACTACATTGAAGCATTGTGAGAATGAGCTCGGACACACCAACAAGCATTGACATAGGTCAAGATTTCACCTCAGGAGAAGCACACACAGCATAACCGGCCTGGCAAAGCTCCCTCACACACATAAACAGGAAGGACTGGCAGATTGTAGTCAGAGCCTCAGCAATGTACGTTGTTATTTCCCCCAGTAACCTGGAAACCAATCTCTTCACAGACAGTCATTTATTCATTTAAACAACTCAATCACGTGTGATACATTGTCAACACACTCCAGACATGTGATGACACACTGTAACATACAAATTCTTCAATGTGTACACTCTCCTTCAATGTGTACACACGGATATTTACCACAATCAACACACACACAATATACTATCAGAGTGTGACACACGTCCACAGAAACAGGCACAAATTTCCATTTAGGATTGAAATCTGCCATCCTTACCTCTGACGTGACGTCACATCAACACTTCACAGACAGACTCCGGGGTGAGATTCCTCAGGAGGATGATCTGGGAGGGTTTAACGGATGTTGAACTCACGGCCCACTTCATCAATTTGCAAGACTAAGATGTCTTCTTCAGCATGTCCCATTTGTGTGTGTTTGCAACCCCCATCCCTCTAACCATTTCCCATCTGTGTACCTGCCCAAATTTATTTTAAAATATTTTATTTTTACCTGTTTCTACAGCGTCTGAGGGCAAATTCCATTCACCAACCTCCCTCTCTATGAGAATGTTAACCGATAGACCACTCAGAAAAATTTCCCGTCTCACTTTCAATCCGAGGCCTCTGGTTCTGTACTCCCATTTCTTGGAAAAAGAAACGTTACTTAAGCTCCTTATGAATTATTTACCTTGATAAGGGGTCATACCTGAACATCCTACACTACAGCTGAATAGCCCAAGCTTATCCACTCTCTGCTTTTAACCCAAGCCCCCAGTCCTGGTAACATCCTCCTGAAGCCTCCTGTCCAGTGTAATGAAATCCTCCCCATATTCGGGAACCGGAAATGCAGACAATGCTCCAAGTGTGGTCTATCATCAACATCAAAGGCCTTGCTGAATTTCATGTGGACAGTGTGGAATAGGCTTTAGATTGGGACAAGAAGGGTGGCGTGGGAGCTAAATTCTGAAGGGAGGCAGTTTTTTAAAAAACTTCGTATACAAGAATGGCGAGACTGCGCAGGACAGCGCGGAGAGTTGAAAAAGATGACCACCCTATACAGCGGGCAGCGGAGTGGGTGGCAGCAGAGTGTAGGGCTTTGGCTCAACGGGCTTAGGCGGTAACGGGAAGAGGCGAGAGCGAGGCACCGACTCTTTTCCTCCCCTTGGCAAATCGGCCCGACGGACGGGGGATCAGCAGGGCACATTAGCTGACGGTTTAAAAAGTTCGTGTGCTTGGCGAAGTAAGTGGGTGAGTAGACCTATCTTTCTTTGTTTCATTCCTGTAGAATTAGGTAGCATGTCTGCAGGGTTAGTGCTTTGTTCAGGGTGTCGGATGTGGGAATCCTGCGAGACCTCCAGCCTCCCTGATAGCCACATCTGCACCAGGTGAACCGAGATTCAGCTCCTCGGAGACCGTGTTAGGGATCTGGAGCTGCAGCTTGATGACCTACTGCTTATTCGAGAAAATGAAGAGGTGATAGACAGGAGCTACAGGGAGGTAGTCATCCCTAGGCTACAGGGGTCAGAAAACTGGGTGACTGTCAGGAGGGGGAAGGGAAATGCCCGGATAGTGGAGAGCACCCCTGTGGCTGCCCCCCTCAGCAACAAGTATATCATTTCGGATGCTGTCGAGGGGGATGACCTGACAGGGGACGGCCACGGTGACCGGGTCTCTGGCACTGAGCCTGGCGCTGTTGTGCAGGAGGGAAGGAGGGAGAAGAGGAATGCGGTAGTCATAGGGGATTCCATAGTCAGGGGAACAGACAGGAGATTCTGTGAGCCTGGTAGAGATACCCGCATGGTGTGCTGCCTCCCAGGTGCCAGGGTACGGGATGTCTCGGTTCGGGTCCAGAATATTCTGAAGGGAGAGGGCGAGCAGCCAGCTGTCTTGGTACATGTTGGTACCAATGACATAGAGAGGAAAAGGGAGGAGGTCCTGAAGAGAGATTTCCCGGAGTTAGGAAGGAAGCTGAGAAGCAGGACCTCCAGGGTAGTAATCTCCGGATTGCTACCTGTGCCCCGTGCTAGCGAGGGCAAGAATAGTAGGATCAGGCAGATGAATGCGTGGCTGAGAGACTGGTGCAGGGGGCAGGGCTTCAGATTCTTGGATCATTGGTATCTCTTCAGGGGGACGTATTACCTGTTCAAAAAGGACGGGTTACACCTGAACCATAGCGGGAATGTTTAATAGAGCTGTTAGGGAGGGTTTAAACTAATTTGGCAGGGGGATGGGAAACCGGAATGATAGAGTGGAGGAGGGGGAGAACAGAAATAAATCTAAGATAGTGAGCAGTAAAGATGTCAGGAAGGACAGGCAGGTGATGGGGCAAATTTGCAGCCACTGGGATGAGTTGCAGTGCAATCAAATCAAAAAGTATCAAATACTGGAGTTAAGGTGTTATACTTAAATACACACAGCATAAGGAATAAGGTGGATGATCTTGTCGTACAGCTACAGATTGGCAGGTATAATTTTGTGGCCATCACTGAGACGTGGCTAAAGGATGCATGTCTCTGAGAGCTGAACATCCAAGGATACACGGTGTATCGGAAGGATAGGCAGGTAGGCAGAGGGGTTGGCGTGGCTTTATTGGTAAGAAATGATATTAAATCATTAGAAAGAGGTGACATAGGATCGGAAGAATCTTTCTGGGTTGAGCTAAGAAATAGCGGGGTAAAAGGATCCTGATGGCTGTTATCTACAGGCCTCCTAACAGCTGCAGTGAGGTGGACTACAAATTACAACAGGAAATTGAAAAGGCTTGCCAGAAGGGCAGTGTTATGATAATTGTGGGGGATTTTAACATGCGAGTGGATTGGGAAAATCAGGTCGACACTGGATCTCAAGACAGAGAATTTGTAGAATGTCTACGAGATGGCTTTTCAGAACAGCTTGTTGTTGAGCCCACTAGGGGATCAGAGGTACTGGATTGGATATTGTGTAATGACCCAGAGGTGATTAGAGAGATTGAGGTGAAGGAACCGTTAGGAGGCAGTGATTGTAACATGATTGAGTTCACTGTGAAATTTGAGAAAGAGAAGCCGAGATCCGATGTGTCGGTATTGCAGTGGAGTAAAGGAAATTACAGTGGCACGAGAGAGGAACTGGCCAAATTTGACTGGAAAGGGACACTAGCGGAAGGGCGGCAGAGCAGCAGTGGCTGGAGTTTATGCGAGAAGTGAGTCAGGTGCAACATAGATATATTCCAAAAAAGAAGAAATTTTCGAATAGAAAAACGATGCGACCGTGGCTGAGAAGAGAAGTCAAAGCCAAAGTAAAAGCAAAGGAGAGGGCATTCAAGGAAACAAAAATTAGTGGGAAGACAGAGGATTGGGAAGTTTTAAAAGCTTACAAAAGGAAACTAAGAAGGCCGTTAAGAGGGAAAAGATTAACTATAAAAGGAAGCTAGCAAATAACATCAAAGAAGATGCTAAAAGTGTTTTCAAGTATATAAAGAGTAAAAAACGGGTGAGAGTGGAGAAAGGACCAATAGAAAATGATGCTGGAGAAATTGTAATGGGAGATAAGCAGATGGCTGAGGAACTGAACGAGTATTTGCATCAGTCCTCACTGAGGAAGATATCAGCAGTATACCGGGCACTCAAGGGTGTCAGGGAAGAGAAGTGTGCGCAGTCACAATTACAACAGAGTAAGTACTCAGGGAGCTGGATAGTCTAAGGGTAGATAAATCTCCAGGACCAGATGGAATGCACCCTTGTGTTCTGAAGGAAGTAGCTGTGGAGATCGCGGAGGCATTAGCAATGATCTTTCAAAAGTCAATAGACCCTGGCATGGTTCCGGAGGAGTGGAAGATTGTAAATGCAACTCTGGTATTTAAGAAGGGGGCAAGGAAGCAAAAAGTAAATTATAGACCTGTTAGCTTGAGAAATGGTTGGGAAGTTTCTGGAGTCAATTGTCAAGGATGAGGTTATGGAGTACCTGGAGGCATATGACAAGATAGGCCAAACTCAGCATGGTTTCCTTGAAGGAAAATCCTGCCTGACAAACCCATTGAAATTTTTTGAGGAAATTACAAGTAGGCTAGACAAGGGAGATGCAGTGGATGTTGTGTATTTGGATTTTCAGAAGGCCTTTGACAAGGTGCCGCACATATGAGGCTGCTAAACAAGATAAGAGCCCATGGAATTATGGGAAATTTATATATGTGGATAGAGCGTTGCCTGATTGGCAGGAAACAGAGAGTGGGAATAAAGGATCCCATTCTGGTTGGCTGCCAGTTACCAGTGGTGTTCCACAGGGGTCCGTGTTAGGGCCGCTTCTTTTTACGTTGTATATCAACGATTTGGATTATGGAATAGATGGTTTTGTGGCTAAGTTTGCTGATGATACAAAGATAAGTGGAGGGGACGGTAGTGCTGAGGAAACAGAGAGTCTGCAGAGAGACTTGGATAGATTGGAAGAATGGTCAAAGAAGTGGCAAAAGAAATACAATGTTGAAAAGTGTATGGTCATGCACGTTGGTAGAAGAAATAAACGGGCAGACTATTATTTAAATCGAGTAATAGAACGGAGATGCGAAGAATTTTTTTTAGCCAGAGGGTGGTGAATCTGTGGATTTCTTGCGGCTGCGGAAGCCAGGTCATTGGGTGTATTTAAGGCAGAGATTGATAGGTATCTGAGTAGCCAGGGCATCAAAGGTCATGGTGAGACAGTGGGGGAGTGGGAATAAATGGGAGAATGGATCAGCTCATGATAAAATGGCGGAGCAGATTCGAACGACCGAATGGCCGGCTTCTGCTGCTTTGTCTTATGGTCTTATTTGAATGCACCGGTATACGGAATAAGGATCTTGTAGCACAGGTAGAGTTTGGCAGGTACAAACTTAGGCAGGTACGATTTTAGTCGAAGGAATAAAGACATAGACAATTCTGTAAACAGGGCAAAATTCAAAAATCAGAGGTGCAAAGGGACATGCGTGTCCTTGTGCAGGATTCCCTGAAGGTTAACTTGCAGTTTGTGTCAGTGGTAAGATTGGCAAACTCAATGTTTGCTTTCATTTCGAGAGGATTAGAGTACAAGAGCAAGGATGTAATGCTGAGGTTTTATAAGGCATTGGTCAGACCACACTGGGAGTATTGTGAGCAGTTTTGGTCCCTTCTATTGGAAAACATGTACTGGCATTGGAGGGGGTGCAGAAGATTCACAAGAATAATTCCGGGAATGAAAGAGTTAACATATGAGGAGTGTTTGATGGTTCTGGGCCTGTACTCACGGGAGTTTAGAAGAATGGCTGATTTATTATCCCTCTCAACCCTGTTCTCCCGCCTCCTCCCCGTAACATTGGAGACACTGACCAATCAAGAAGTTTACTTATTAACTTCTGCTTTAAAAATCAAACAGGAGAAAATCTGCAGATGCTGGTAATCCAAGCTACACAGGTCCTGATGAAGGGTCTCGCCAGATCTCCCTGACACCTGTCTGGAGAGAGTTGATGTTGGGAGGATGTGGGTGGGTCGAGAACGGTAAGCACAGCCTCCGACTATAGGGATGTCCATTTAGGGCAGAGATGGGGAGAAATTCCTTTATCCACAGGATAGTGAATTTGCCACAGGCAGCTGTGGAGGCCAAATAATTGAGTATATTTAAAGCAGAGTAACACACACAAATTGTTGGAGGAACAGCAGGCCGGGAAGTTTCTATGGAAAAGAGTAAACAGTCCACGGTTCAGACTGAAACACTTCATCAAGACATGTGTTGCTTAAGGGTTCCTGCAAATTCATCCCCTGCCCTAATGAGGGGCTGCGGGGGATGGGGTTGTGGGAAAGGGGACAAAGTCATCCTCATCTGCCATCTTTGCCCCCTCTAGCTTCTCATTACGTCTACACACACAGTTCACCCACAGGCTTTCCACCCCTCCCCCTCCTGGTTCAATCTGCCATTCATCTCTCCCCTACTGGTTCCCATTATCACCTCCTTTACTGTCTCAAACCATCATACTCCCCCACTTCACACTCACAAATGAATGTGAACATTGTATGACGGCCCTGTTTCTGTGCTGTACTGCTCTATGTTCTCTGTTCCCAGTTGCAAAGAATGAGAGGAGATCTCATGGAAACACAAAATTCTTTCAGGGGTCAACAGGCAGGAGTGAGGGAGGATGTTTCCCCTGTCTGAGGAGTCAAGGACCAGGGGTCTCTCTGCTCTTCATCCAGCGGTAAACCCTTGGGTAGACATTAGTTGTCCATCCGATCCCCGGGGCCGCGCTGCCCGAGTCTCCCCCCCGATCCCCGGGGCCGCGCCGCCCGAGTCTCCCCCCGATCCCCGGGGCCGCGCCGCCCGAGTCTCTCCCCCCGAACCCCGGGGCCGCGCTGCCCGAGTCTCCCCCCGATCCCCGGGGCCGCGCTGCCCGAGTCTCCCCCCGATCCCCGGGGCCCCGCTGCCCGAGTCTCCCCCCGATCCCCGGGGCCCCGCTGCCCGAGTCTCCCCCCGATCCCCGGGGCCCCGCTGCCCGAGTCTCCCCCCGATCCCCGGGGCCGCGCCGCCCGAGTCTCCCCCCGATCCCCGGGGCCGCGCCGCCCGAGTCTCCCCCCGATCCCCGGGGCCGCGCCGCCCGATTCTTCCCCCGATCCCCGGGGCCGCATTGCCCGAGTCTCCCCCCGATCCCCGGGGCCGCGCTGTCCGAGTCTCCCCCCGATCCCCGGGGACTCTCTAATTCTCTGCTTCTCCCCCCAGTCTCTGTCACCCTGGATGTGGAAACGGCGCATCCGTGTCTCGAGGTGTCTGAGGATCGGAAGAGTGTGAGATGGACCGGGACCCAGAGGAATCTCCCTAACACCGGGAAGAGATTCACATTCTGGGAATGTGTGCTGGGATCGGAGGGATTCACATCGGGGAGACATTACTGGGAGGTGGAGGTGACGGGGAATCAGGACTGGGGTCTGGGAGTCGCCGCAGGGTCTGTGAAGAGGAAGAGAGGGGTCAGACTGAGTCCGGAGACCGGATTCTGGGTCATCGGGCGGGATGATGACGTGTTACATCGGGATTATGACGTGTCCCTTGGTTGTATCTTCCTCCGTCTTGTCTCCTCCCCCGAGTCCCATCTCCCTGCCGGTCCCATCCCCGGGAGGGTGGGAGTTTATCTCAGTTACGAGTCCGGGACAGTTTCATTTTACAACGCGGAGACCAAGTCCCATCTCCACACCTTCAACAGGAATAAATTCACGGGGAAACTTTATCCTTTCTTCGCGACCTGGGATGAAAACCAGTGGCTGAGAATCTGCTCCGGTTCCGCTTCGATCTGTAAACGGGTCGGGTCCCGGGACCGGCGTCAGGAGTAAAGTCCCTGTAAATATAAATGTGCGGAGAGTGCAGCTAAATACGTGGCTAAGGAGATGGTGCAGGTGGAGGGCTTCATGTTTCTGGACAATTGGGCTTTGTTCCCGGGAAGGTGGGGCTTGTTCCGACGGGACGGTTTGCCCCTGAACTGGAGGGGGAGTAACATTCTTGCGGATAGATTTGCCAGTGCTGCTCGGCGGGGGGGGGGGGGGGGTAAAAAAGATTTGCAGAGGGAGGGGAACCAGAGTGTTAGAGCAGATAATGAGGTGGAGGAGGATAAAGGTCATGCGAGGTCTGCATGTATAGACAGAAATCAAAGGTTTGTACATTAGGTTGTAAATTAATTTTCAGAGCTTTAGAAATTGTAGAAAATAAAGATTTCCAAAAAGATTTTGATGAAGAACTTGACCAGAACATATGTGAAAAAGTGGCTACTTCAGTTTTACACCTATCGCAATAATTGCCTATGTTAGGAAATATTTTGGATAGTCTCTCGTTTGTTAAATAGTAACAGTGAACAATTTTAAATTGAATTAAACACTGATTGGCACATATCAAAGAAGAATTGACCATCTTCATTAACAAAGGTCATATTAAGTTCTCTCTCCCAATCTTGTTTAATTTTTACTGATTAAGGGGATCTGTTTTTCTTTTTGCAGATTTATTTATTTTTATTTTCATTTATTTTGTGATGGTCGATTGATGACTTTTGAAGAGTTAATTAGCAAATATTCTCTCTCTCACACACTTTCCGCAATATCTTCAGGTTAGACATTATTTACAAAAATAATTATCTAAGTTTCAATATATGCAAGAATCAGATTAGTTGGATAGTATTTTGAATATGAATCCTTTAGTAAGAGAATTTGTAATTCTCATTGGTAGAATTTATAATTTATTTTTAATACATTAATACAAAAAGATAACCTCTCACCTAAGGTTTCTACATGATAGAAATATTCGTTGTTTCAGACATGATAGAGGGGGAGTGATGAAAGGGGGAGGAGTGGCATTACTAGTTAGGGAAAATATCACAGCTGTGCGTAGACAGGACAGACCGGAGCGCTTGTCTACAGAGGCCATATGGGTGGAGCTGAGGAACGGGAAAGGTGTGACCACACTAATAGGGGTGTATTATAGACCGCCCAATAGTCAGAGTGAATTGGAGGAGCAAACCTATATAAAGATAATAGACCGCTGTAAGAAACAGAAAGTTGTAATAGTAGGGGATTTTAACTTTCCTCATATTGACTGGGACTCCCAAACTGTAAAAGGGTTGGATGGCTTGGAGTTGTGAAATGTTTTCAGAAAAGTTTTCTAAATCAATATATAGAGGCACCTATTAGGAAACCAGACAGTCAGGTGACAGAAGTATGTGTAGGCGAACATTTTGGGTCCAGTGACCATAATATCAATAGTTTCAACTTAATTATGGATAAGGATAGGTCTGGCCCTTGAGTTGAGGTTCTAAATTGGAGAAGGGCCAATTTTGTGGAAATGAAAAAGGATCTAGGAAGAGTGGATTGGAATAAGTTTTTTTTTCCTGACAAGGATGTGTTCAGTAAGTGGAAGGCCTCCAAATGTGAAATTTTGAGAGTGCAGAGTTTGCAGTTTCCTGCCAGGATTAAAGGCAAAGTTAACAGGCATAGGGAACCTTGGTTTTTAAGGGATATTGGCGATATGGTTAAGAAAAAGAGAGAGGTGTATAGCAGGTAGAGGCAACAAAGAGCAAATGAGTTACTTAAAGAGTATAGAAAACGTAAGAAAATACTAAAGAAGGAAATGAGGAAGGAAAAGAAGACATGAGGTGGCTTTGGCAGATGATGTGATGGTAAACCCGAAGGATTTCTATAAGTATATTAAGAGTAAAAGGATAGTAAGGGACAAAATTGGTCCCCTAGAAGATCAGAGTGGTCGTCTATGTGTGGAGCCTTATGAGATGGGGGAGATCTTAAACAGTTTTTTTGCATCAGTATTTACTCAGGAAACTGGCATAGTGTATATGGAAGGAAGGGAAACAAGCAGTAGTGTCATGGCACATTTGTAGATGAAAGAGGAGGAGGTGCTTGCTGCCTTACATCGAATAAAGGTAGATAAATCCCCTGGGCCTGACTTGATATTTTCTCGGACCTTGAGAGAGACGAGTTTAGAAATTGCAGGGGCCCTGGCAGAAATATTTAAAATGTCCTCAGCCACAGGTGCAGTACCGGAGGATTGGAGGGTAGCTCTTGTTATTCCGTTGTTTAAAAAAGGCTCCAATAGTAAACCAGGTAATTACAGGCCAGTGAGCCTGACATCAGTAGTAGGTAAATTATTGTAAGATGTTCAGAGAGATCGGATATACAAGTATTTGGACAGCCGAGGGCTGATTAAGGATAGTCAGTATGGCTTTGTGCATAGTACATTGTGTTTAATGAATTTTGAAGAGTTTTTCGAAGAGGTTACCAACAAAGTAGGTGAAGAAAAAGCTGTGGATGTTGTCTACATGAACTTTAGTAAGGCCTTTGACAAGGACCCACATGGGAGGTTAGTTCAGACATGAGGTATCCATGGAGAGGTTGGAGAGATTGAAAGAGTGCAGAGATTTACTAGGATGTTGCTAGGTCTTCAGGAGTTGAGTTACAGGGTAAGATTGAACAGGTTAGGACGTTATTCCTTGAAGCATAGAAGAATGAGGGGAGATTTGATGTAACTGTAAACTAAACTTTTAGTATCCTGATTTATATTATTGGCCAGTTTGCCCTCATATTTCGTCTTTACCATTCTTACGGCTTTTTTCGTTGCCTTTTGTTGGATTTTAAGAGCATCCCAATAATCCAACATCCCACTCACCTTTGCTACTTTATATGCCATTTCCTTCGGTTTAACAATTATTACATGCCTTTTCCAGCTCAAACTGAATTAATTTAAAGTCAGTCCCATAATTTAATAAAGTTTTTATCTGAAAACTGTCTACCCTCGCAAAAATTGTACTGAAGACTGCATTAGATTATTCAAGCCTTAGAGGCTTCACATTGAAACAAGGCATAATTAAGCATAGTGTGGACATTTCTATGTATGTCAATATAATTCCTTCCCTTGTTTTAAGACCTTCTATAACCCAGCAGGTTTATGTATTCTGTAAAGGTGACTGTCCTTATGTCCATTATCCTACGTCTTGCATAAGCCCCTAATTCTTAACAGTACCAACACTGCCAACGCTTTAGCTTCTCATTTGCTAAGTGGAAGGTCTATATCCACAGCTTAGCATTTAACAGCTTTTGGGGCTAAACAGTCAACCCCATCATTTCCCTCAACATTGTGATATGCAGGGCCCATAATGTGCAGATATATATATCAAACTTTATATACGAAATACCGTTTGACAAGTTTCCAACAGTCAATCTGACCCACTGCCAGAATGACCTGCTTAAGACTCATCAAAACCGAAATGTATTCTGAGCAAATTATAAGGACCAATTTCCTCCACCCACTGTAAGCCTAAACTGTTGGCAAATAATTCTGCTTCCTATGCTGATAAATGACTATGTCATTTCTTTATCATTACCTGCAATTCAGGCACACAAAAACAGCCACACCAACATCCCCAGTTAACTTATCTTTTGATTCATCTGTAAAAATGGTTACTGTATGATAATAACTTTCATTAATATACTGATGAACCAACAGACTCTCAGGCAGAACCGAATCCGATCGTGTAACCTAAAGTCAACTAAAGTCATCGGAAAAAACAAGGTGGGGTTACAGAGAAAGCTACAGTGGGACATATTGTATTATCAAATACACCCATATTCCCAGCGTGGTAAGAACCCAGCCACCCAAAACAAAAAACACTCTTCTTGTGATGTCCCCAACCGTCCTCCAGCACACCTTTAACAGGATGATCATTTCTTTGCCCCCGCAAATTAATACAGTATGTTGACATCAACTTGAACCTCTGTTACTTTGAGGGCAATTGTCCCATTGCAATCAGTAAATCTAAAACAGAAGACAACATTACCGCACCAGAACACAACCTTAAAGTCTGTAATTGTATCACATACAAACATTTTTAATTTGAAGATGAAGCTGATCCATTAGCCACACAGACATAATCAAGAACAGATGAAATTAAACAAATATAATTGGTCAACAAAGATTTTCAAGTTGCACCCAAGAATACCCACACAGATGTCTGAGGAGGTTTAAAGCTCCTTTACATTTATCAATTATTTTACTGATAGGTGCTTTCATGTCAGCTTATTATTCATCCACATACTGATAAATCTTGCCACTGACACTTCCTCAAGATATTAATGACATAATTTAAAATCAAGTGCAAGTCTATTACTGCTGTTTGTAAACCACATAATGTGTTTTAACGACTGAAAGCTTAAAATCCTCATCAATCTGACCACTGTTTGACCTATTAATTGTAAATTGCAATTAATACCTCTAATCTATAAAGCTACGTCATCTGTATATTGCGATTTACCCAGGGTATCCCATTTTCCCATCGCAGAGAAAATATCATTAAGCATAATATTAAATAATGAAGGGCTACAAATACTGCCTTGTGCGATCCCATTCTCTATCATAGAAACACAAACATAACATGCCGACCAGCCCTTGCACAGTCCGTCCAAATAAAAAACTCAGAAAAATTATACATCCTCCCCTCACTCCTAATTTCCATAATTTAATCAAAAGTCCTTCCTTCCATATCATTTCCCTTTTCAGTATCAAGAAATACTGCTATTACAACATCTTTATTTAATTGTGCTTTCCGAATATCATCTTCCAAACCTCAAACTGAATCTAATGTCATTTCACCCTTCCAAAATCCACTCTAATAAAACACTTTATCATCACTCTTTCCAAAATAATACTGGCGCTTGATTACCTTACATTCCATAAGTTTACATAAATGAGACATTCACGATATAGGCCCTTAACTAGAAGGATCAAATAGCGATCCTACAGGTTTCAGAATTGGCACTACTATTTCGATTTTCCATGAGGAAAGTAAATGCACAATTCAAACATTTAATATTTCCACAAAAGAGAATTATATACAATTACAATTTCAAATATCACTCTTTCCTGGGGACACCAGACCTGCATTGTTAATAGACTTATTAAATTCATACAAAGAAATCTCTCCATCAGTGATACTATCATTGCTACAGCTGACTTCCAGCACATCAGTGTATTCACTGAAAAACATATCCCTACATTGTTTAACTTCACTTAAATTATCCTGATTATGAATCTCAGCAAATGACCCAGCCAGTAACACAACCTTCCCTGTTTCAGTAATAATCATTTTGCCCTCATTAATCAACACTGGAATATTATGATCCCCACAAAACCCCCCATTTTCTAAATCATATCCCAAACAATTCCAAGTTTGATATCCCTTCCAATATTATCTCCATATAACCTCCAGTAAATCACCTACTTCCTCACCACGGCCTTTGCCCTTTTATTGTTAATAATGTAACTCGGAGACTGATGCACCATCACATAAAAACTCACATTTCTCCCAATTTGCTTCCTGTCCCGTTATAAATCCAAATCCAAACTCATAAAGACAGGAAGGCTGACTGACGTTCACATAAACTAATCACCCTCTGAGTTCCCATTTGAGCGACAGGCACTGCAGCCAATGACAGCAGGGGACAGTGTTACTTCTGAGCTACGATAGGCTGGAGGAAATCGGCCCATGATCAGCCCCTCCTCTTCCGCTCCATCGCCATGGCTTAGATGAGCAAGTCGCTTCTGTCGGTGTCGCCGGCCTCGGCGCCCACAAGGACGGGTGTGATTCCCCTTCGCGCCTCGGTGGGTCTGTTTCGGTGACGTCTGTGGTGGCTGACGAAACATGCTTTGACAGGGAGCGAGCGAGGACAATGACTGCAACTCCCAGAAGGCCCCACTGATGACATTGTGGTGTTGTTTTGGGGTAAGGTATAAAAGCAAAATGGAGGAAAATGTAATGCATTACGTTTTCGGTACTGTGTCGTGCCTTCAATAAAAACTAAATTAAAAGAGATTCCTGCGAGAAATAGATAGAACTTAGAACAATACAGCACAGTACAGGCCCTTCGGCCCACAATGTTGTGCCGACCTTTAAACTCTGCCTCCCTAAGCTTAAATTCCTCCATATACTTGTCTAGTAGTCTCTTAAACTTCACTAGTGTATCTGCCTCCACTACTGACTCGGGCAGTGCATTCCACGCACCAACCCCTCTCTGAGTATAAAATCTTCCTTTAATATCTCCGTTGAACTTCCCTCCCCCTACCTTAAAGCCATGTCCTCTTGTATTGAGCAGTGGTGCCCTGGGGAAGAGGCGCTGGCTGTCCACTCTATCTATTCCCCTTAATATCAACTATACTATCATTTCTCCTCTCATCTTCTCTCCAGAGAGTAAAGCCCTAGCTCCCTTAATCTCTGATCATAATCCATACTGTCGAAACCAGGCAGCATCCTGGTAAATCTCCTCTGTACCCTTTCCAATGCTTCCACATCCTTCTTATGGTGAGGTGACCAGAACTGGACTGAGTACTCCTTGTGTGGCCCAACCAGAGTTTTATAGAGCTGCATCATTACATCGCGACTCTTAAACTCTATCCCTCGACTTATGAAAGCTAACACCCCATAAGCTTTCTTAACTACTCTGTCTACCTGTGAGGCAACTTTCAGGGATCTGAGGACATGTAGCCCCAGATCCCTCTGCTCCTCCACACTTCCAAGTATCCTGCCATTTACTTTGTACTCTGCCTTGGAGTTTGTCCTTCCAAAGTGTACCACCTCACCATTCTCCAAGTTGAACTCTATCTGCCACTTTTCAGCCCACTCCTGCATCCTATCAATGTCTCTCTGCAAACTTTGACAATCCTCTGCAATATCCACAACACCACCAACCTTTGTGTCTTCTGCAAACTTGCCAACCCTTCCTTCTACCACCACATTCAGGTCATTAATAAAAATCACGAGAAGTAGAGGTCCCAGAACTGATCCTTGTGGGACACCACTAGTCACAACCATTCAATCCGAATGTACTCCCTGCACCACAACCCTCTGCTTTCTGCAGGCAAGCCAATTCTGAATCCACCTGGTCAAACATCCCTGTATCCCATGCCTTCTGTCTTTCTGAATAAGCCTACCGTGTGGAACCTTATCAAATGCATTACTAAAATCCATGTAGGTCACATCCACTGCATTACCCTCATCTATATGCCTGGTCACCTCTTAAAAGAGGCTTGTTAGACACGATCTGCCCTTCAGAAAGCCATGCCGACTGTCCCTGATCAGACCATGATTTTCTAAATGCCCATAGATCCTATCTCTAAGAATCTTTTCCAACAGCTTTCCAACAACAGACGTAAGGCTCATTGGTCTATAATTACCTGGACTACCCCTACTACTTTTTATGAACAAGGGGACAACATTCGCCTCCCTCCAATCCTCCGCTACCATTCCCGTGGACAACGAGGAGATAAAGATCCTAGCCAGAGGTTCAGCAATCTCTCCACTTGCCTCGTGGAGCAGCCTGGGGAATATTCCATCAGGCCCCGGGGACTTATCCGTCCTAATGTATTTTCACAACTGTAACACCTCCTCTCCCTTAGTATCAACATGCTGCAGAACATCAACCTCACTCAATTTGTCCTCACCGTCATCAAGTTCCCTCTCAGTGGTGAATACCGAAGAGAAGTATTCATTGAGGACCTCGATCACTTCCACAGCTCCAGGCACATCTTCTCACTTTAATCTCTAATCGGTCCTACCTTCACTCCTGTCATCCTTTTGTTTTTCACATAATTGAATAATGCCTAGGGGAATTCCTTTACCCTACTCGCAAAGGCCTTCTCATGCCTCCTTCTTGCTATTCTCAGACCCTTCTTAAGCTCCTTTCTTGCTACCCTATATTCCTTAATAGACCCATGTGATCCTTGCTTCCTAAACCTCATGTATGCTGCCTTCTTCAACCTGACTAGATTTTCCTCTTCACTTGTCACCCATGGTTCCTTCACCCTACCATTCTTTATCTTACTCACCGGTACAAATTTATCCCTAACATCCTACAAGAGATCCTTAAACATCGACGCATGTCCATAGTACATTTCTTTGCAACAACATCATCCCAATTCACACCAGCAAGTTCTAGCCTTATAGCCTCATAATTTTCCCTTCCCCAATTAAATATGTCCTTATCCTCTCTGATTCTATCCTTTTCCATGAGAATACTAAAAGTCAGAGAGCGGTGTTCACTGTCCCGCAGATGCTCACCCACTGACAGATCTGTGACCTGACCCAGTTGGTTACCTAATACTAGAACTAGTATGGCATCCCCCCTAGTCGGCCTGTCAACATACAGTGACAGGAATCCATCCTCTGCCCCATCTAATCGCTTGGAACTAATCAAATGCCAATCAGTTTTAGGGAAGTTAAAGTCACCCATGATAACAATCCAATTATTTTTGCACCTTTCCATAATCTGCCTCCCAATCTGCTCCTCGGTATCTCTGCTGCTACCAGGGGGACTATAGAATACCCCCAGTAGAGTAACTGCTCCCTTCCTGTTCCAGACTTCCACCCATACTGACTCAAAAGAGGATCATGCTACATTACCCATCTTTGTGCAGCTGTAATAGTATCCCTGACCAGTAATGCTACCCCACCTCCCCTTTTCCTCCCCTCTCTATCCCTTTTAAAGCACTGAAATCCAGGTTTATTGAGAATCCATTCCTGCGCTGGTGCTCGCCAAGTCTCCGTAATGGCTACTACATCATAATTCCAAGTATATATCCAAGCTGTCAGTTCATCACCTTTGTTCCTGATGCTGCTTGCATTGAAGTACACACACTTTAGCCCTTCTACCTTACTACCTTTATACCCTTTATTCTGCTGCTCTTTTCTCAAAGCCTCTCTATATGTTAGATCTGGCTTTACTCCATGCACTTCTTTCACTGTTCTATCGCTCTGGGTCGCACCCTTTTGCAAATTAGTTTAAACCCTCCCGAGCCATGCTAGCAAACCTACCAGCAAGGGTATTGCTCCCCCTTGAGTTCAGGTGCAACCCATCTACTCTGTACAGGTCCCACCTTCCCCAGAAGAGATCCCAATGGTCCAAAAATCTAAAACCCTGCCCCCAGCACCAACTCCTCAGCCACGCATTCAACTGCCATCTCCTCCAATTCTTACCATCACTGGCAGCACTGAGAATCCTGAGAATGCTACCCTTGAGGTCCTGTTCTTCAGCTTTCTGCCTAGTCCCCGAAACTCACACTTCAGGACCTCATCCGTCCTCCTGCCTATGTGAACGAGCCATCCAGGTATGAAAGAAATCTACCTATGTTTCATCAGCTGTACAACAGCTTTTGACACTGTCAGACATCAAATCTCCTGGAAATGATTCAAGATCCTGACACAGATGGGAAAGAGATTCGTTTCTGAAGAAACTTATGCTGGGACCAGACCAGTGTTGACGGATGTCAACACTTCCACGGTGCGTTATTTCATTGTAAGTACATGCAGCTGATGAATCAGAAAGGAAAACTAAATTGATTTTTAAATATATTCTTTGCAACGAAACCCGTACATGATCCCATACTACAGTGGTAAAAAATAGTTCAGGAGTATGGCACCTGATGCTACTCCCTTAGATGCAGAGAAGTAAGGTGAGAGGACACGATTTATCCAGATGCATCTTTGCCGTTATTCGAACTGACCTTGTACATATTGACAAGCAAAATTACCTCGTTCGTCATCGTTGTGATTTTTCATAATTTGCCCTTCATGATAGACCATAGAAATCCAACTGCCACAAGTGACTGAAATCGGAAACAAAGCTCAACTTATGCACATATTCTCTGAAGTTTTTAATGTTCCAGTTCTTAAAGTAAATAGGATGTAGAAACGGTGGCCTAAGCGGTTCATACAATCTAAGCTATCCTCATTTGCTCCCTTCTTGACATTATCCACGTTAAAGCATTCCTATCTATGGGCTGTACAATTACATTTTGAATGTTTTGAAAGTGTGTACTTCAAACACATCGTCCGGCAGCTCGACTCATACACTTAGTCATTTTATTGGTCAAAAGTGGTCCTCCCCTTCCCATTAATTCTCTCTCGTCACCTTAAATCAATGACCATTATTAAATGATCCTCACTGGTAAGTCTGCAGAGACAATAGTATTATTAGTCTGGTCAGTGATGGGCCTGGATTACTAATGTCGTCATCATCATGGTCAGTAATGCCACTGTCAGTGTGGGTGTAGTAATTGTTCTGGAAAAGCACCAATTAATATATTCATCATGACATGAAATCGCATTCTAGTTCGGTTATCCAATATAAAGCTCTACGCACCATTGCGCAGTAAGTGATTCACTTTTCAATTCCCAGATAGGCACCTCTAGCTCTTGCCACTGAATACAAGTGCCGCATCTTTATACAGCTCCCGATTTTGGTTCCACTGATCCGAATACGAGCTCAGATTTGAGTTTGAACGGATTTAAATGATTGTGAGAGGACATCAGTATAAATCTACCATGTTGCGTTTAATCTTAGAAATGAAAGTATGTGTCCAATGCTGGGAAATGACAGGAGGAAAAGAGAAAGAGCGAAACGAGAAGGATATCTCCTCCACCTGTTTTCATCTCTCACCTTCTTGAGCTTGTGCATATTTATGAGGTTGAGTTTTAGGTTGCAAAGTATTTCAAAATCCGGAAAAACTCTCTCAATTTTATTGTACGCAAACATGTAATTGAGCGTATCTTGCAACGCTCAATTGATCTATAACGAGTTAACCATATCTCACCTGACTGTAATTAATCTGACTAGTGATGCACAATAATTCCCTCTTGTTTTCTTTCCAAACCATCTTCTTGAAACAACAGATGTTTAATAAACAAACGTTTATTCCCTGCCAAATAAACATGGGCCAAAACGATGATAGAAAAAACAAGAGAATATTTCTCCTTCTCCACTGGGTCACACCTGATATGAGTACGGAAAGTAGTGCAAAAACCGAGGTTAAATATCTTTATGTCCACTGATGTTTCGGTCACTCCTTGGTACATTGACCGTACAACTCTCTCCTTTGAAAGACAATTTACACAGATATTCTGTCCACATCTCATAGACATCTCCTGTTGTTCAGGGTATTATAAATGCCATTAATGATTACATATTTTAGACATTTAGTAATTTGTGTGTTATCACCATTGTATTTGCTACAAGAGAGTGGACATTGAAGAATAAATACATAAATAATATGTTATGATATTCAGCTACAGTGCGATATCTGATTGCGGGGAATCACCACTAATGGTGTGATTGTGCTGAAGAGTATTTTTACAAAGAGGGATGTTGATATGATTTTATGGTTATGCACACTGTTTTTGCTGTCCATTATGAAATTAAACAGGCAATGAATTCGGCAGAATACACGAAGATGGTTCTGAATAAGCAGTGATATTCTCTGTGTAAGATATCAACGGAATGAGTGTGATGTGATAATAACATTGCAGAATTGAGGGATCTAGAAAATAAGTGAGGTGGTCGGTGGCACGTTAGAATACACTGGTTACACCGGATAAGAAGTGATTATCCTGAGGTCCTGTTCAATGTAGTGCTGGATCCCTTGGAAGGAGGGAAATAACCTCAGTTTCTCCTCACAGCCCGGAAAAATCAAATTATCTGTCTCGTTAATGTAATCCTTCTCCATCGAACTGCCTATATAGTTATCAACCTATCTATCTATTTATATACGCCCATTGGCGATAAACTGAAAATCTCTTTCTTTGAAAATAGCTGTGGTGAGAATTTCTATGGAATATGCAGAATTATAACGGGGAAACAGATGTATAGTTGAAATGATTGTGAAAACCGTGCAAATTAAAATTCTGAAAGAATATCAATGGGTTATGTCCTAGCGGTTTTGTCTGTTGTTTTATTTCTAACGCCTATTTATTCATCCATTCATTCATTCATTTATTTATTTATTTGTTTGTTTGTTTGTTTGCTTGTTTATTTATTTATTTATTTGGTGCTTGTTTGTTTGTTTGTCTGTTTGTTTGTTTGGCAGTGTTGTTTGTCTGTCTTTCCGCTGATGGTGTAACTTGTGATGGAAGAATTTCATAGCCAAAAAGCTGTTGCTTTGGGGCAGTTCCACTCTATCGGCCTCAAAAGTAGAACACTACAGCACAGAAACAAGCCACTCGGCCCTTCTAGTCTGTGCCGCTACTCCCATTGACACGCACCCAACCGATAACCCTCCAGAACTCTCCCATGCATATACCTATCCACTTTGTTCTTAAAACTTAAAACTTAAGTTCTGGTCCAATGGCAGGAAAGAAAGTCAAGATGCCTTGTTTTGCCATTCGCTGTCCATGAAGCTTTCTGCACCGCCTTCTTGGTTAATGCATCTTGTAATTGATCTCATCCACCGAGATAGGGAACTGGCTTCAAATGCTGTGCTAAGCAAACCCCTAACCCACGAGAGTTCAAGTTTCCAGATTACCCTCACCTGGTTTAGCCTTCCTGTCAAAGCTCCGTACTAGAATTTGCAGCTTTCAGATGCAAACAGTTACTCGGAGCCATGGGTAGGAGCGGGATTTTAGGAGGTGCCGATAGTGGACGAGCTGTCTCTGGGTAGAGTACAACAGGCCCGCCAACAGAGGTGCAAATGCTTATTACATTTTTAAATGAAGTTTCTTGGAGATTTTATTTTGTCACAAAACTTAAGCTGCTAATTTGAGAATTATTAATAATTAGTAACTTTCATAGCATGTATATCATGCACTAAATAAGTATTTAGTGCACAGTGGCTCTCTGCTAATGACAGGGAGCTTTATAAGAAGGTAATATAAAGTCAAAGTATATTGTACAAAAACCAACAATGAAACCTGCAAAATCATGACGATTACTATCTGAATTAAAGGAGAATGCAAGAAACTGCCGCAAATTTCACGCGTGTGATGGATGTTGATCAGGATCTTCAATTGGTTTATTTACTTGTTAGAAAGTGTTGTTCTGCCAACTCTTCGACAAGATCTCAGATGAAGTCTCTCCGGTGAATACAGTTACTGTCATTCCACCTTCAGGAACAAATATACATATATTACATTTTACCTGCTTTACAAAACTCCCTGTCATTAACAGAGAGCCATTGTATATGTGTTCCTGATGATGGAAGACCCACGATACCCTGAGCGGTTTGTAATTCAATGCTGGTTGCAGTTGATGATATTTAGCATAATAAATGTTTGCGGTATTTACTTAACCAGTACAGAAACAACATTTTCAGGATGACAATGACAGTAATTGAATTCACCGGATAAACACCACTTGGAATATTGTAGCAGTTGGCAGAAGAACACTTTTCAGCAAGGAAGTAATCCTGTGTCCTTAGATAACTCCAATTCAAGATCCTGATCAACCATCTTCACATGCTTGAAATTTAGTGGACTCCTGCATTCTCATTTAATTCAGATAGTAATAATCATTATTTTGAAGGTTTCATTGTTTGATTTTGCAACCATTTACCTGACCTTTGATAGACTGAACGATATTATCAACCTGAAGCAGGTGAGTATTTCTCGACATCTATGTCTCACTCTCTGGAGAATTTACACTTACCTTCCTCCAGCGTCACAGAAACATAGAAAACCTACAGCACAATACCGGCCCTTCGTCCCACAAAGCTCTGCCGAACATGTCCTTACCTTGGAGATTATCTGCGGTTACATATAACTCTATTTTTCTATGCTCCATGTACCTGTCCAGGAGTCTCTGAAAAGACCCTATCGTATCGGTCTCCACCACCGTCGCCGGCAGTCCATTCCACGCTCTCGCCACTGTCTGGGGAAAAAAAGCTTACCGCTGACATCTCCTCAGTATCTACTTCCAAGCACCTTAAAATTGTGCCCTCTCGTGCTAGCCATTTCAGTCTTGGGAAAAACCCTCTGACTATCCACACGATCAATGCTTCTCTTCATTTCATACACCTCTATCCTCTATCACCTCTCATCCTCAGTCGCTCCAAAGAAAAAAGGCCGAGTTCACTCAACCAATACTCATAGGGCATGCTCCCTATTCCAGGTAACATCTTTATAAGTTTCCTCTGCTCGCTTTCTATTGTTTCCACATGCTTCCTATAGCTGGAGAGACAGAGAGAAAAAAAATCTTCATGTTGTTGCCTAACACATCTCCGGCATTCCTCCTTCGTAACTCCCAGTGACTTCAAGGGAAACTTACGAAGATACAATTCCCTACACGGCATCCAACCACTTCTGCGGTTTCTGCAGATATCACTTCACTCCCTTGTCCATAATCCCTCCCGACTAATCTCCTTCCTGGCACTTATCGCTGCAAGCATTACAGCTGCCCTACCTGCATCTACACGTCCTTCCTCGATCCACATTTTTGACAGCCAATAAAGATTCCGGTACCACATTATGGAACACTATCGCTTCGCATTCACCCTCTAAAGTCCATGCTTTTTGACGTTGGCGAATAAACGTGTAAACATTCCCCAGAGCTCCGATCCAGACGGATCTGTGTCCAGTCTATAAGAATGATCAGTGTATCCCAGTAGACTGGTAAAATAAGTTTCAAACTGCCTTGCAACAGGATGCATAGATGCACGTTGGAGACTTGCTCTGTGACTCGTCTCATAAAATATCCTACGTTTTGTCCACAGATGACACGGAACAAGAGTATGAAGGAATATTCCACACTTAAATCTTCAGCAAGTCAATAGGACTTCTGGTGCCATCCAGCAAAGGACCCCGCTTCATCACATTTCACTCTGCAGTGTGAACCGTGTTCGGTGCTCGTCCAGGCAGCACCACTAGCGTCTGAGCATTGACCACAGGGGATCTGCTATCTCAGCATCTCCGCGTGAATCAGAAGCATGCTTTGCCGAGAAGTGTATCCCCGCACGTCACAGTAATTCTCTACCTCTTCCCTTCGCCACTGGAAAGGCTGAAATCCTATAAAAGAGAAGTTAATCATTGCCTTCGGAGGAACAGTTGGAGACAGAGAATAAATGATGCCTTGGTAACAACACAAATATCACAGAAATCAACGAAACTAATACGAGTGTTCAATTTATTTCATCTGTAGTCCGCCATTACTCCACTGCGCCATTAATCAATACTCCCTGTTCATTGATCAATACATCAACACCCGTACTAGATTTGTTGATTTCTGAGATATTTGTGTTGTTACCAAGGCATCATTTATTGTCTGTCTCCAATTGCTCCTCCGATGTAGCGTGGTCCTTTGCTTCTTAAAAACAACAGAAAAGCTACACTAGACTACAGACCTACACTGGACTACATAAAGCGCACAGAACAGTGCAGGCAGTACAATAAAGACAATAGGCACAGTAGAGGGCGGTATGTTGGTGTCAGTCTAGGCTCTTGGTATTGAGGAACTGATGGCTTGGGGATGAAACTGTTACACAGTCTGGTCAGGAGAGCCCGACTGCTTCGGTGCCTTTTGCCAGATGGCAGGTGGCGGAAGTGGCGGGAGGAGAACCACGATGATCTTCTCAGCTGACCTCACTATCTGCTGCAGGGTCTTGCGATACGAGATGGTGAAATTTCCGAACCAGGCAGTGATACAGCTGCTCAGGATGCTGTCAATAACCTCTGTAGAACATGGTGAGGGTGGGGGAGTGGGGTGGGAGATGGACTTTACTCAGCCTTCTCAGAAAGTCGGGACGCTGCTGGGCTTTCTGTGCTTTGAAGCTGGTGTTGAGGAGCAGGTGAGATTCTACGCCGGGTGAACACCAAGAAATATTGTTCTTTTTACGATCTCTACGGAGGAGCCGTCGAATTTCAGCAGAGTCCGGTTGCTCCGTGCCCTCCTGAAGTCAGCAACTATCTCTTTTGGGTTTTTTTTCACATTCAGAGACAGTTTGTCGCAGCAGTCCGTTAGCCGCTGAACCTTTCCTCTGTATGCTGACTCGTCGTTATTGTTGATAGGACCCACCACGGTCCTATCATTGGCGAACTTGATGATGTGGTTCGAGCTGTGTGTTGCTGCACAGTTGTGAGTCAGCAGAGTGAACAACAGTGGACTGAGCACACCGCACTGGGGGCCTCCGTGCCCAATGTGGTGGTTTTGGAGATGAAGCTGTTTCAGGCTGCGTCCTTGTTAAATCCTTCCCGCTTCACTGCAAGACGTCACACGCCTGCGCACTCCTAACTCCAATGAGAAGAAGAAAATAATCAAAATGGCACCCGCCGCACTCCCGTTCTGCTCCTCCGACTTTCTTCTCCAAAATGGGCTAAAGGATACAGATCTCTATATTGACGATTTAGTTACAGGAAATGATACTTAGGAAGCACATATTACTGCGGTGGAGAAACTATTTGAAAGGCTTTCAAAAGCTAACTTAGCTATTAACTCAGCTAAGAATGAATTTGGTCATGCCACTGTGACTTACCTTGGTTCTGTTGTGAGTCAAGGTAAGGTAGCTCCTGTTCAGGCAAACGTTCGGGCAAATTTAGAGGTCCCCACTCCAACTAGGAAAATAAAAACTCTCAGAAGATTCTTGGGCATGGTAGGATATTACCGGAAATTTTGTAAATAATTTGCTAATATTTACCTTCCATTAACTAATCTTTTGATGAAAAATGAAAGGTTTGTGTGGACAGTGCTTTGTCAGGAAGCATTTGAGAAATTGAAAACGATGATATGTCATCAACCGGTGCTCAGGGCACCTGGCTTTGAAAAACCTTTTTCATTATCTGTAGATGCTAGCGTTAAGGCTGCAGGAGCAGTATTACTTCAAAAGAATGAGGGTGACGAGGTTGATTATCCAGTAGCTTACTTTTCTAAGAAATTTAATTAGCATCAAATAAACTATATGGCTATAGAAAAAGAATTATTGTTTCTTGCTTTGGCTTTAGAACATTTTGACGTGTATGTTGGTACAACTCAAAAGCCACTCATAGTTTACACCGATTATATCCGTTAGTGTTACTTAGTAAGATGGAAAACAACATTAATAGGTTATTAAATTGGAGTTTGATGTTACAGGAGTATAATATTTTGATAACTCATATTAAAGGCAAAGATAATGAGATTACTGACTTTTTAAAATCTAGATGTTGAATGTACAACGTAATTGTTTATGGCGTGATATTTTAAAATTTGTAACACTCCTGCTGTACAGTAATTTTTAAGGTGCTGTATGATAATACTATGTACAGTATACTGTGTATGTTGTAAATTTTATACTTTTGTATTTTTTATGTTAATAGTTAATTGTTAACATTTTACTTATGACGTAATCTGGTGAGCAAGACGTAATGTTCTTGTGATGGTGGGATAATTTCCAGCGAATGTGAGGTCACAAGATTTTATTCTCCCGCCAGTTGGAGGTGATATGATGATCAGTTTCAACAGGTGTAAAATGTGAAAGCCCTGTAGTGACGCAAGTCAGTTCGTCGTTTAATTCGTCAGCTACTCCGTTATGCTGTGTATTCGTCTCCTGAGGCAGTTTTGTTTTAAAGTGGAGTTTTAATTTCTATCTTAGGTCTCGATGGGTATTGCCGGAAGTTTCGCCACAACGCTGCCAGTTTTAGTCTAGCCGGAGAGTGACGATTTATCGAAGTGCGAGAACCCGAATGATCGAGTAATGTTGGTGTCCTCGGCGGATTACTACAAGATCGACCTCATTACATCCTCGTTCAGAAGGTAGTAAACTACATCCGAGATAGCCCCTGCATTGTGAAAGCATAAAGTGTTGGACGCAGCGTTATTCGCCAAAGAAAAAGGTCAGGTCATTTAAGCCATTTTTATTTCCTCCGTCGTAAATCCTTCCGGTGAGACATATTTCGGCTGGGGTCGGCAGTACCATCACGTCGTCGAGGACTACGTTACTTCAGGAAAGTCTCTCCTAAATGATTGTATAAATAATTTGGACTTTCGAATTTACCACTTTAAGAACTGTGTTCGCATTTATGGCTTAAAGAACTGTTCGATTTGCCGTATAGCATTCAAACTCCGGTTAAGTTGTTTACATTTGTTGTTGAACTGTGTTTAAATAAATGTTTCTTTGATTACATAAACATGCATGTTTATATAAACCTGCCTCAATTCTATATTCTTTGTTGCCGATTCATAACAACATAGGTTGTGCAATTATCCAAGAGGACATCAATCTCCTTGTTTCGATGACACTCTTTTTTTTCTCAATAACATTCGGGATTCCTGATAGAATTGTCAAGTTGTAACAGCGGACGTGAAATGGAACCGCACACTACCGAAAACACCACGAATTGGTTTGACTTTCTTTTTTTTTCGGTCAATGTCAGAATAATGTTGCGATGTGGCACTATCAAAATCTTTGGCTCTATTCTGAATTTAGTGTGGTTAATTGCTTAAATAACGATGTTTGCACAGGAAGTGAGGGGCATGAGCATGTTTCCGTTTGTTCCAGGATATCTGCTGGGGAATAATGGTCGGGACCTGAAAACCTGGCGAAAAAGGAGATGAAATGATTCACAAATGCTATCAGACTGAGTAACATGCAGGTGCCCGGTAGAGCGAAGAGAAATATTATGGATTGTCTTCTGCCAGGTCAGGAGAAATTACATTACTGCATTTCCGGGATTCTTTTTATGAATTTCTGGCCACGCAAGAAATCCCTGAAATTCACTCTATATACAGAAATACTAAACTAAATACACACATTAACCAAAGATAACTTTTAGTCGCGTGAACGCGGTAAATGCTGTTAAGCTTTGTTCAATTTGTACACAGGGCATCAAATTCATACCCCATGAAATATTACCAATTATTGGCAGAGGTTGATATACAAGCAAATAGGAGATGTTATCCAAGGAAATCAGGATCTGTCTTTCTACTGCAAGGAATGTCACAGTTCTTGCTGCAGGTACGTTAATGAGTATTGAGCTTTTAGTAATCCTTGTCTTCTGTCTCACTTGCCAAATCCGTGATCTCCTCCTTCGTAGCAACATCTTGGATGAATTGTTCATCAGTGAGTTCTACCAGACCCATCCGCATCGGCTAAGGCCGCAGGGGACTAGCCATGGAGGGTGGTATTGGGGTTTCTATCAGCCTTGCTCAATCTGCCATATCCTTTTCTCTACCCAGCTGATAGGTTTTACCTGCCACTTGTTCAATACACACCCTACTTAACCCCAGTTTTCAAACACCATCCTTGTTCACTCATTGAACCTTTCAGCCTCAACCAGTATTTTCTGGCTTTCACTCGACCTGCATAACGTTTACCTTGTTGCAAATGGCGTTTAATTTCCCTTGCCCTTTGCTTTGTAGCTTCTGGTGTTATTCTGTTGTATTATTTTGCGATCCATTATGGAAGTTACCGTTCCCCGCTGAATCCGTTACGCTGCTCTGATTCTGTATCAGGCCTCCTCTGCATTTCCTAACGGATTGAAGCGTGTTAAATAGAGAAAACATCACTCTGGTATTATTACACTTGGAATAATATTAATTATACTCCATGAAATGATATGAAACGTTTACCCTTGATTTGAACAGTGGTGGAGTAAAATCTTTGAGGATATATGCTCGTGTTATTAGATATTTTTGAATGACATACAAAACGTCTCAGAACATATATGAAAGCCTAACACTTGCGGACATGATCATACTTAAGAGATGAAAATTGTAATGAAAGAATGCAATATGTCGGGGGTTTTTTTTTTGCTATTACGACCATTGAAGGAAATAAGAAATTAGTCATTAATCACGTTTGTGTTTACTTGTTATGTCTGAGAATGGGTAATGAAAATTGTTGGCAGGATCACATAGTGGCGTTAGCATAAATGAGCTTCGGTGGGTTTCGCTGTCGGCAAGTGGTTTTCCGCTAGTATTCATTCAATGGGTCATGTCACTGAATGCCCGATAGGTATTGATCACAATCTATCTTTCCCTGACTTGCTTCAAGAGGCTAATGAGCAGATTTATTCTGTTCCTTGCAATGTTTTGTCTCATCCGAGCAATATTTAGAAATTATTTCAAAGTCTTAAAAAAAACTGTCTCCATTTTATTGTACACTAACATATAACTGAGCGTATCTGGTGATTCTGCAAGTGTCGAACTATAACATATTTTTTCCCACCTTGACTGTAATTAAACTGACTAGTGATGTACAATAATTCTCAGTTGTTGTTCTGCACCGTCTGCTTGAAACAACAGAAAGCTTGCACATTTATTTGCAGCATACAGCACATTTTTTTTTTCAAAGGTTAAGAATACCTAACGTATGTTTTCACGCTTACGGGGTATTTTAACAATTATATTCATATTTTAATGCTGGTCTGAGACATCAGAGAAAATCATATAGGCTATTTAAAGGCGATGAAAGCTCGGCATTCTCATGTCCCCGGTGGTTTCCTTTAACTGAACCCACTGAACACAAGCTGCATCTATTTTTATCATTGCGGTTCTTTATCCGTGAACCCACTAAATATTCACGTGAACCTGTACTTGCAAATGCATATCACTGAATTTATTTTAGATATACGAAAATTAAAATATGCATGTGCCCGGAAATATAAACATGGCCCAATGTGGTGATAGACAACAAAGAATGAATATTTCTCCTTATCCGCTGGATCACACTTGATACGAGTACGAAACTAATAACAAAAGCTGAGGTTGAATGTTTTTATTTTCACTGTTGTTTCGGTCACTCGTTGGTACATTGACCGTGCAACTCGATCCTCTGAGCAACAAGTTGCACGGAGATTCTGCCCACAACACACAGCCATCTCCTCTTGTGCATGGTACTATAAATGCCATTAATGATCACACATTTGAGATGTTGACTCTGCGATTTGTAATGTGTGTGTTATCAGCATTTTATTTGCTGCAAAGGAGCAGACATTGGCATCTAAACACATAATCAATATGTTCTGATATGCAGCGACAGTGTGATCATTGATTGAAGGGAATCATCGCTAATTGTGTGATTCTGCTGAAGAGCATTTTTTTAATATAAAGAGAGGCATTGACAAATAAATACATAATCAATATGTTCTGATTTCCAGCGACAATGTGATCGTTGATTTCAGGGCATCATCGTTAATTGTGTGATTCTGCTGAAGAGCTTTTTTTATATATAAAGAGACATTGTCATATGGTTCAATGGTCATAAATCTTGTTTTCGTTGTGTCCATCATGAGGTTGGACATGCAGTGAATTTACCAGTATACTTGGAGAGGGTTCTGAATAATCAGTGATAGATAGATAGATAGATAGATAGATAGATAGATAGATAGATAGATAGATAGATAGATAGATAGATAGATAGATAGATAGATAGATAGATAGATAGATAGATAGATAGATAGATAGATAGATAGATAGATAGATAGATAGATAGATACTTTATTCATCCCCATGGGGAAATTCAACTTTTTTCCAATGTCCCATACACTTGTTGTAGCAAAACTAATTACATACAATACTTAACTCAGTAACAAATATGATATGCATCTAAATCACTATCTCAAAAAGCATTAAAAATAGCTTTTAAAAAGTTCTTAAGTCCTGGCGGTAGAATTGTAAAGCCTAATGGCATTGGGGAGTATTGACCTCTTCATCCTGTCTGAGGAGCATTGCATCGATAGTAACGTGTCGCTGAAACTGCTTCTCTGTCTCTGGATGGTGCTATGTAGAGGATGTTCAGAGTTATCCATAATTGACCGTAGCCTACTCAGCGCCCTTCGCTCAGCTACCGATGTTAAACTCTCCAGTACTTTGCCCACGACAGAGCCCGCCTTCCTTACCAGCTTATTAAGACGTGAGGCGTCCCTCTTCTTAATGCTTCCTCCCCAACACGCCACCACAAAGAAGAGGACGCTCTCCACAACTGACCTATAGAACATCTTCAGCATCTCACTACAGACATTGAATGACGCCAACCTTCTTAGGAAGTACAGTTGACTCTGTGCCTTCCTGCACAAGGCATCTGTGTTGGCAGTCCAGTCTAGCTTCTCGTCTAACTGTACTCCCAGATACTTGTAGGTCTTAACCTGCTCCACACATTCTCCATTAATGATCACTGGCTCCATATGAGGCCTAGATCTCCTAAAGTCCACCACCATCTCCTTGGTCTTGGTGATATTGAGACGCAGGTAGTTTGAGTTGCACCATATCACAAAGTCCTTTATCAGTTTCCTATACTCCTCCTCCTGTCCATTCCTGACACACCCCACTATGGCTGTGTCATCAGCGAACTTCTGCACATGGCAGGACTCCGAGTTATATTGGAAGTCTGATGTGTACAAGGTGAACAGGACCGGAGAGAGTACGGTTCCCTGCGGCGCCCCTGTGCTGCTGACCACCGTGTGAGACCTACAGTCTCCCAAACGCACATACTGAGGTCTATCTGTCAAGTAGTCCACTATCCAATCCACCATGTGAGAGTCTACTCCCATCTCCGTTAGATTGTGCCTTAAGATCTTGGGCTGGATGGTGTTAAAGGCACTAGAGAAGTCAAGGAATGTAATCCTCACAGCACAACTGACCCCCTCTAGGTGAGAGAGTGATTTGTGCAGCAAATACGTGATAGCATCCTCCACTCCCACCTTCTCCTTAAACGCAAACTGAAGAGGATCCTGGGCGTGCCTGGTTTGTGGCCTCAGATTCTGTATTATCAGCCGCTCCATGTCTCTGTCTGAGAGATCCTTGGAGCGAATGAGATGTGACAATAACATTTCAGAATTGAAGGATCTGGCCAAGCAGAGATAATATCCACGTGTTCACTGGCATGTCAGAATAAGCACTGATAACACTCCGAGGGCAGCGATGTTCCTGTAACCTGTGACAGTCCTGTTCACTGCAGGGATGGGTCACCTGAAAGGAAGGAAAGAACACCAGTTGTCTCCCCACAGCTCAGAAAGGGAATAAAATTACCTGCCTCCTAAATGTAATCCATACCTATCTATCTATCCATCTATCTATCTATCTATCTATCTATCTATCTATCTATCTATCTATCTATCTATCTATCTATCTATCTATCTATCTATCTATCTATCTATCTATCTATTTATATGTGCACATTGGCGATAATCTGAAATTTCCTTTCTTTGAAATAGTCGTGGTGAATATTTCTATGGAATATGTAAAATTATAACTAGAAAACGGATGTATACTTGAAATTATTGTGAAAATCGTGCATGGTAATATCCTGGAAGTATATCAATGTGTTATGACCTAACTGATTTGTTTGCTGTTTTATTAATGCTTAGTAATTTTCCAAGCATAAACAACGTGCATTAAATAAGTACCAAATCTGATCTTTGGCAGAACAGAGCACGTTCTCTGTTCAAGACACAGAATTTTAAAGCGGGTAAAATGTATATGTGTTCATGAAGGTGGAATACGCATGTTTCACTGAGCCAGTCGTAATTCAATGCTGGTTGCAGTTAATAATATTTAGCATAATAAATGTTCACAATATTTATTTGAGCAGTACTAAATCAACATTATCTGGATTCTAATAACAATAATTGTATTCACCGAAGAGAAACAGATATAGAATATTGTTGCAGAGTTGGTAGAACAACAATTTCTACCACGTAAATATACCGTCGGCCCGTGTCCTCATAACTCCTACTGTAGATCATGAAATCCGTCCTTACATGCTTGAAATTTGGTTCGAATTCCTGCATTTTCATTTACTTCAGATAGTAATCATCATTATTTTGCAGGTTTCATTGTATAATTTTGCACAACCTTCGGTTGACTGAACGACATTATCACCCTGGAACTGGTGAGGATTTCTCGATATCTATATCTCACCATCTGGAGAACTTACATTTATACCTTCCTCCAGCGTCAGAGCTGAGGATTAAAACAAATACAGATCTTCACGGTGTTACCGAACACACCTCCAGAATTCCTCCTGCGTAACATTCTCCGTCAATGGGAATCTTAAGACAATACACTGCCCTCAGCCCCTTCTGCGGTTTCTACAGGTATCACGCCACTCCCTTATCCACCATCCCACCCGACTTATCTCCTTCCTGGCACTTATCACTGCAAGCGTTAAAAGTGCCCTACCTACATCTACACGTCCTCCCTCATTCCACATTGATGAGAGCCAATACATAATCCGGTACCGCATTGTGGAGCACTATCGCTTTGCATACACCATCTAAAATCCATGCTTTTTGCATTAGCTAATGAGCGTGTAAGCATTCCCAGCTGTTTCTATCCAGGTAAATATGTGGCTGGTCCATAAGAATGGAGCCCAGTGAATCCCATTAGATTGGCAAAATGACTTTCTAACTGCCTTACAACAGGATTCATCGATTCACGTTGGAAACTTTGTGATTCTCCTCCTAAAATATCCTACTGGTTGTTCACAGGTGACACGGAACAAGAGTGTGATGGAATATTCCACACTTAAATCTTCAGCAAGTCAATACGGATGTGTGTACCGTGTTCAGTGCTCGTCCAGGCAGCACCTGCAGCGTCTGGACCAATGACAACAGTTGCAGTCAGGAGGGAACTAAAAATAGATGAGCTGCTTCTAGGTAGAGTACGTCAAGCCCGGCACCAGAGGTGTCAAGAACATACTGCTTATAACATTTTAACTTGAGATGCTAACCAGAGAAATATTAATAATTGTTCACTTTCATACCATGTACAACGTGCACTAAATAAGTTTCAAATCTGATCTTTGGCAGATCACAGTGGTTATCTGTTAACGACAGGGAGTTTTTAAGCGGGTAAAATTAAGTAAATGTATTTGCGTTCCTAAGGATGGAAGACCCACGTTTCACTGAGCAGTTAGTAATTCAATGCTGGTTGCAGATGATGATACTTAATAAATATTTACATTTTTTATTCGACCAGTGCAAAATCCACATTTTCTCACAATGCATGCCTCCTAATCCAGTCAAATGTTTGTAAATGTCCTCTGCACCGTTCCTATGGTTTCCACATCATTCTGATAGCTGGAGAGCAAAATAAAAGGTCTTCATGTTGTAACCTAGCACACCTCCAGCATTCCTCCTCCATAACCTCCTCCGTCGTCAACGGGAAACTTACGAAGATACAATTCCCTGCACAGCTCCCAGCCCTACCTGCATCAACACGCCCTCCCTCATTCCACATTTGTGAGACCCAGTATAGATTGCGGTAGCGCATTCTGCAACGCTACCGCTTCGCATTCACCCTCTAAAATCCAAGCTTTTTTGCATTAGCGGATGAACGTGTAAACATTCCCTGGTGTTCCGATCCAGATCGATATGTGGTCGGTCTATAAGAATGGAGCCCAGTGAATCCCAGGTAGATCGGCAAACTGAGTTTCTAACTGCCTTACAACAAGATTAATCAATTCACGTTGGGAAATTTGTGACTCTCCTCCTAAAATATCCTACATTGTTTTCCACAGGTGACACGGAACAAAAGTATGATGGAATATTCCACACTTAAATCTTCAGCAAGTGTGTACCGTGTGTACTGTGTTCAGTCCTCGTCCATCCAGCATTTCCAGCTTCTGGGTAGTGACAACAGTTGCAGGGGAACTCGCCACTTCAGAGTCCCCGTGTGCGTCAGAAACCTGCTTTGCCGAGAAATATACCTCCGTCCATCACTGTCCTTCCCCACCTCCTCCCATTCGCTACATGAAGGCTGTAATCCTATAAAAGAGAAGTTAATCATTGCCATCGGAGGAGCAATTGGAGAGAGATAATAAATGGTGCCTTGGTAATTACACAAATATCGCCGAAATCAACAAAACTAGTACGGATGTTGATGTATTGATCAAAGAAAATGTTGTATTGATTAATGGCGCAGTGGACAATAAAATGGCGTAGTAGGAATTAAAATGAATTGCTGTCGCAGCAAATGTCAACAGTTTCCGAGTTACTGATAGAAAGCAATTTACAAGAAACGGTGTATCACACGGAGAGACTAGCGCAGTCAGCCTCCGAAATCATATTCAAAGTGTGAGAGGGAAAAGCATGTTATCAGCGCTAAGATATTCTCAAAGAAGCCGAGGGCCATGCATCAGTACATGTTCCACAATGCATACCGAGTGGTGAGTCAGCCCACAGTGATGATACCAGTTCCACACATCGCGTATCGATACCAGCTCCACGATGGATGCAGAGAGGCGAGTCATCCTCCAGTAATACCACAGACATGATACTCTCTCCAGTCAACCGAGGGCTGCACATTGGTACAGGTTCCACACTGGATGTAGAATGGTGAGTCTTTGTATTTCCAATATCCCGAGGGACATTCATCGGTACGACTTCCACAATAGGCACAGAGTAGTTTGCACTACAAAACAAAAGGAAATGAGCTTGAAAGGTGAGCTTGAGCTCACTCTCTGTTCTGCACATACTTAGATTGGTGACGAAAATGAGAAGACGCTAAATAGGGAAATCGGACAGAGATAGTCATGAAGTCACAGGTTACTACTACAGAGATATAGGCACTTCCATTCATCTAGGTCATCTCTCTGTGATCCTCCACCTCGCCCCAATTATTTGCACCTTCTGTCCGACTCTTAGCCATGTACCTACACAACCTTCACTGAAATGATACAATTGAATCCTATCTGCCAGTTACTCTTGCAGTTCCTTCCACACTCACTCGACCCTCTGTGAATAAGTTCTACCAAATACACTATTTGCATATTTCAATTTTCTCCTCAAGCCGATGAACTCTAGTTGTAGATTCAGTCAAAGGACAGAACACAGAACATAGAAATCTACAGCATATTACAGGCCCTTAGGTCTACAATGTTGTGCCAAATGTGTAACCTACTCTGAAAAGCTTCAGACTTCATCGAGCGCATAGCCCTCTGTTTTTCTATGCTCCATGTATCTGTCTAAAAGACTCTTAAAAGACCTTATTTTATCCGCTGCCACCACCGCCGCCTGCTCTGTATTCCGTGCACAATGCGCTCTCTGTGTGAAAAACTTACCCCTCGTTTCACCTTTCTACCTATTCCCAAGCACATTAAAACTATGCACTCTTGTGTTAGCCATTTCGGCTCCGGGGGAAATAAAATCTGACTGTCCAGGCGATCAATGACTCTCTTCATTTTTCAGGTCACCTTTCATCCCCTGTCACCACAAGGCGAAAAGATCAAATGCACTCAAGCTGTTCTCCTAAGATACAACCTGTCTTCCAACCAACACACTTGTTAACCGCCTCTGCACTCCCTCTTTAGCGTACACACACCCTCTCTATAGTATAGACCCTGGATGAGGAAAATCTGCGTGCATTCACCTTGTTCATTTCCCGAACTTTTCCTTTCAAATTGTCGCTGGACATTGATATTTCAAACTGTAAGTCGGTGGTCAGAACAGCCCACGATATTCTATCTACGGCCTCACCAGCATGTTGTACAGATTCAACACAGCGTCCCCACTCGTGTACTCCGTGATCTGATTGTGAAGGTCTTTTTCTTTTTCTATCTTTTTATTAGTATTAATAATATTATGAACAAAATACAATTGATATATTAATAAAGGGATTACAAACATACAAATTCCCATTACACATGAAAGAATACATAAGCAATGAATACAGTATAAATAAGTTTTCCCAAAACATGAACCATATAGTATATGTATGAACAAGGTAAATCTAGATATTTCATAATATATAATATAAAAACAGAAAAGAAATGTTGATTGTGAAGGTCAATGTGATCTGAGCTCAGTACGCCACCCCAGAGTCCCCGTGTGAGTCAGAAACCTGCTTTGCCTAGAAATACATCTCCGTCCGTCACTGCTCTTTTCTACCTCTTCCCATTCGCCACTGGAAAGGCTGCAATCCTATAAAAGAGAAGTTAATCATTGCCATCGGAGGAGCAATTGGAGACAGACAATAAATGACACCTTGGTAACAACACACATATCGCAGAAATCAACAAAACTAGTACGAGTATTGATGTATTGATCAATGAACCGGATGTATTGATTAATGGCGTAGTGCACAATGAAATGGTGGAGTAGGAATTGAAACGAATTGCTGTCGCAGGGAATGTCAACTGTTTTCGAGTTACTGATAGAAAGCAATTTACAAGAATAGGTGAATCACACGGAGAGGCTAGCGTAGTCAGCCTCACAAATCGTATTCAAGTTGTGAGAGGGGGAAACGTGTTATAGGCGCCGAGGTGTTCTCAGAGAAGCCGAGGGCCACGCAGCTGTACATGTTCCACAATGGATACAGAGTCAGGCCACAGTGATAACACGAGTTCCACACATCGCGCATCGATACCAGCTCCACGGTGGATACAGAAAGGCGAGTCATCCTCCAGGACGGCCTGGGGGATGAAACTGTTACACAGTCCGGTTGTGAGAGCCTGAATGCTTCGGTGCCTTTTGCCAGATGGCAGGTGGGGGAAGTGCCGGGAGGAGAGACCCCGATGATCTTCTCAGCTGACCTCACTATCTGCTGCAGGGTCTTGCGATACGAGATGGTGAAATTTCCGAACCAGGCAGTGATACAGCTGCTCAGGATGCTCTCCACAACGTCTGTAGAACATGTTGAGGATGGGGGAGTGGGGTGGGAGATGGACTTTTCTTATCCTTCTCAGAAATTGGCGACGCTATTGAGCTTTCTTTGCTATGAAGCTGGTGTTGAGGCACCAGGTGAGATTCTACGCCAGGTGAGCACCAAGAAATTTGGTGCTCTTAACGATCTCTACGGAGGAGCCGTCGATATTCAGCGGAATTTGGTTGCTGCGTGCTCTCCTGAAGTCAACAACCATCTCTTTTGTTTTGTTCACTTTCAGAGACAGTTTGCTGACTCTACACCAGTCCGTTAGCTGCTGCACCTCTTCTCTGTAAGATGACGTCGTTCTTACTGATGAGATCCACAACTGTCGTGTCATCGCGAATTTGTTGATGAGGTTCGAGCTGTCGTCAGTCAGCAGAATGAACAACAGTGGAACGGGCACACAGACCTGGTGGACACCCGTGTTCAGTGTGGTGGTGTTGGAGATGCTGGTATCCCCTCTGTACCCGTTTCCAGGCACTTTAAAACGATGCCCTCTTGTGTTAGCCATTTCGGATATGGGTGGGGGGGAACTCTGACTATCCACGCGATCAATGACTCTCTTCATCTGATACACCTCTGTCAGGTCACCTCTCGTCCTCTGTCACTACAGTAAAGGCCCTGTTCTCCTAAGGTAAGATCTCCATTCCAGGCAACACACTTGTAAATCTCCTCTGCACTCCCTCGCTAGCATCCATGCACCCTCTCTGTATTATCTATAGTATAAACCCTGGATGGCGAAAATCTGCCTACATTCACACTGTGCATTTCCCGAACACTTCCCTTTAATTTACCGCTGGACATTTTTAATCTTATTGATATTACAAAACTGTAAGTAGGTGGCCAGAACAGCCCACGATGTGCTATCTACGGCCTCACCAACATGGTGTGCAGCTTCAGCATAAAGTCCCAACTCCGTGTACTCCGTGATCTGATTGTGAAGGCCAATACGGCGCCAGAGCTCAATACGAGCCGATCTGCCCGTGGCGCCGATTTCCAGTAATTGTCGATCTGTATCGGCAGGCTTCTTTATAAATACTGCACACTAAAGTCCACTATTCAATATGTGTGTTAAAACCTGTTGTATCTTTCCTCACAACGCAGACCATCTCACACTTGTCTGTATTAAATGCCATCTGCCATTTTTCAGCCCAACTCCTAGCCAGTCAACATCGCTACAAATTTAGATAGTTCCTGGCTGGACCAACACCTCCAAATTAGGAATTGTTCGTAATTCTTCTGATTCAGTTTTCTACATTCACACAATGGGCCAAACACCAATCCCTGCACTGCACTTGTCAGAGTCAAAGAGTCAACCATCCACTCTCTGCTAATCGAGAAAAGAACGTTCACCAATCCGTCCACAAGCCGCATAACTTTTGTGTGGGAGCGTAACATTTTTTGTTATTATCAAAGGTCCCTGGAATTTTACTCTCAATCTCTTTTAAATGTTCACAAGAACATACGTAAACGTGTTTTTGTGATACATTTCATCAGCTGTTACCCGACAATGACTCGAAATGACTAAAGCAAGCGACAGAAAAAAATTGATCAATCTTCTCCCTCAATAAATTGTACCCCATTTCACTTGCTGAACTGATCTTCCGCCCTCAATGTCAGAAGCGAATGGGCTCCGCTGAATGGGACTGAATAAATACGTTTGAAGTTGATTGTTCAACATGTTTGTCTATGTTAGATGCAACACAAATCAGAAATTCTCCCATTTCAGCAGCTGCCGTCAGATGTCTTGGAAAGTACATTGGTAGTTCTCGTATTATCTTTTGTTTAAAAGTTAATAACTTGTAACATCCCTTGGGGATACGAATTCATGCAACGCTGACAGAGTGAGAAAAATACTTTAATATAAGTGTTTGTGTAGCTGATTGTCCCTCATGTGACAGATGTCATAACCACACTAATTGCCTCAGTGGAATTACTCTGAATTGTATATAAGTCTATAAAACCTACCACCAGTCCATATGGGCAACGGCAACGTACGATTGAACGCTGCTTCTGACAGAATATGGGATATCCAGCGATTTACTACATCGCGGCCGTTTTCTATCCTTCTATTGTCGCGATCGGTATCCCTGGTAATGTACTGCAGCTGGTCACTCGATGTATGGTTCCGTCATCTCTTGCTTTCGTTCGATGGCACTGTTTGTACTTTTACTAAGCGCAGATGCTACCTTCGTCTGAAATGTATTTCCAGAATTGAGGTTTCAAGCATCTGATAGTTCCAGATTTCTTCTGTGTGAAGCGTTTTTTTTGTCAATGATGTTGGTGCCCATATTGCTATAGTTCAATAATTTCATCTTGCTCGGCTTTCTTAACTGATAGTAGTCGCATTTCGAGATCAGAAGCTTTTTCAACTGAACGACCAGTCGAATATTGACACTCAGCTCTGTTCTTCCATAAAATGTTAAATTATCACTTATGCATGAATTCTCACTACAAATAAACCTTTCAGCTGTTTCATCTCAAATAATGGAAATGGTGTGGGTTATCGAGCAATCGACCTTCACCGGTACCTGAGTCGTGGAAATCAGATGCCCGGCTCAAATCTGTGGGAAAGTCGCCATCCCACCACTAATTCTGTCCGTTATTGTCCAGCCGGTGTGCACGTACAGAGTCAATCGCAAATTGAATTTCTGCTTTTCACTTCGAAAAATCATGTCCTGCGTAGCATTGGAAAAATGTTGGGAATTCAGACATTTGCAGATAACGATAATTCTGTGTTGATTTTTTTTTTTCCTCTCCGAATTTCTTGCAGTTAATGTAACGGCCATTGTGATCCTATCTCGTGGGAAATGCGGACTCTCCAAATGCATCACCCGTTACCTGGTTGGAATGGCAACAGCAGATATGATGGTGGTTATAGTTTTCGCTTTAGGCGAACAGACCAACAATATCTATATTTTTTTCAGATCCCTGCTCATTACTCCTGTATGCGCAGTGACACTTGTATTATTTGTTGTGACGAGGGACTGTTCTGTTTGGTCAGTTTTACCTTCGATCGTTTCATCGCAATATGCTGTCGAAAGTTGCGGGAACGATACTGCACTGAGAGAACAGCAACTGTGGTTATGTTGACCGTGGTTATAGTGAGCTGCGGGAGAAGTGCCCCGTTTTACTTTGCTGTTGAGCCTTACGTCATCATTGACAACATCCCGTGGCGTTGCGTCCTCTCAGATGAGTACGCTACTTTACCCGTGTGGAAAGGAATCGAAATATTAGATGGTATGTTAACACCGTTGTTACCAATCGGCTTAATTCTTATCTTCAATGGGTTAACAGTCAGACACATAATTGCGGCAAATAGAGTCCGCAGAGGACTTCGGCAGAGCAACGATAAACAGAAAGATACCGAGATGGAAAACCGCAGAAAATCGATGATTTTATTGTTTGCAATTTCAGCTAATTTCATATTACTTTGGGTGCCGTATGTAGCTCATTCTCTGAAATGGCAAACGGAAAATTACTATTACCTGGACAAATATTTGAGTTCCCCGGTATATATACTACAGCAATTTGGGTACATGTTGCAAACTCTCAGTGTGTGCACCAATACTTGTATCTATACGCTGACACAGAGGAAATTCAGACAAGAGCTGAAAAATGGAATGAAGTATGTGTTTACGTTAAATGGTCATTTGTGTAAATAAAGCCCACTCCAATTATAATTCAGCGTAATTTCAGAACAGAACAGTTTAAAATGTCAGTAGACACGGCGAATATGTCATTAATTGAAACAATCATGCGACTGGTTTTCCTGAAGTGAATACATTCCAAACTATTGCTGAGATTTGACAATCATCGGGAAACGTTACCGCAGCAAAAAGCCAGGACCAAGATGCTCCGGGACAGCTTCATACACCAGGCCATCAAACTGATTAACTCACACTGATTTGAGTGTTTTTCTGTGCTACATTGATTGTTCTATTTATTATAAATTATTATCAATTACTAGGATTGCACATTGCACATTTAAACGGAACAGTAACCGAAAGATTTTTACTCCACGTGTCTGTGAAGGATTTAAGAATAAAGTCCATTCAATCACAGGGCGAGCGATGACGTCCGGACATCTCGGGATTCTGATGTTTCAAAATAGACAGAGTCGGATGAAACAGTGTGTAAGTAGTCTCTTTTAAACACAGGGAGAGTGTGATAGTATCACAGCTGCGGAAAGGGAGGACAACGTTTCGGGCCGAGAACTGACGTCCTGACGAAGAGACTCGGCACGAAACGTTGACTGATCGTTTCCACGGATGCTGCCCAACCTGCTGAGATCCTTCAGCGTGTCTTCCATTAAACTTCACTGATATTCATCGGCAATTCCTCTGTTTTAAAGGTTTAGATGTGACAAAATTTCTCTGTTGTATATAGGATGGAGACCTGTCCGGCAGGCTGACTAGAGCTAATACTAGAAAGTGAAACGGGTATTGTAACTGATTGCTCCGCGTGTCCGCATTTCAGAAAGATCCAGCACAGCTATTCGACACACTGGAATAGCTGCAGACAGTGTTGAATGTAATTAAACGATACTATTGAGTAGGAACGTGGGGAATCGAATTAGGGAAGCGATTTGTTCCTTCAAATGCTAAAGAGAAATATGGAAATTTTTAATGGCGTACTTTATTGGGGTTCAGCATTGGCTTCTTTCATTGCGACAGTGATCCGATAGCCCCGTAAAGTAACCCTTGTTGATAAGAGATATGATACACCTCTTCAAGAAGAAGAAGAGTTCCCTTCCTGCGATTCTGTGGACGCAGGAAAGAAACTCGGATGGTAGTTTGACTCCCAGATGCCTGGGCCCAGGATGTTTCAGATCGCGTCCAAGATAACCTGCTGAGGGAGGGGGAATAACCAGAGGTCGTAGTACATATTGGTACCAATGACATAGACAGGAAAAGGAAAGATATCCTGAAAAATGACTACAGGGTGTTAGGAAGGAAGTTAAGAAGCAGGACAGCAAAGTAATAATCTCGGGATGACTGCCTGTGAGAATAGGAATAGAGTGAGGTGGAGGATAAATGCGTGGCTGAGGGATGGCAGCAAGGAGCAGTGATTCAGATTTCTGGATCTTTGGGACCCCCTTTGAGGCAGGTGTGACCTGCACAAAAGCGACAGGTTGCACATGAATCCCAGGGGGACCAATATCCTGGCAGAGAGAATTGCTAAGGCTACTCGGGAGAGTTTAATCTAGAATTGATAGAGGGTAGGAACCATTTTGAAGAGACTGGGGAGGAGGAAGTTGTCTCCCAAACAGAGAAAGCTTATAGACAGTGCGAGAAGGAGGATAGACAGGTGATAGAGAAGGGAAGCGCCCTGATCGAAGTTTCGAGGTGTGTCTATTTTAACGCAAGCAGTGTTGTGAACAAAGCGGATGAGCTTAGAGCGTGGATCGGTACTTGGAGATATGATGTGGTGGCCATGACAGAGAACTGGATGTCTCAGGGACAGGATTGGTTACTTCAAGTGCCGGGTTATAGATGTTTCATGAAGGACAGAGAGGGAGGCAAAGGAGGTGGGGGCTTGGCACTGTTAATGATAGATAGATAGATAGATAGATAGATAGATAGATAGATAGATAGATAGATAGATAGATAGATAGATAGATAGATAGATACTTTATTCATCCCCATGGGGAAATTCAAACTTTTTTTCCAATGTCCCATACACTTGTTGTAACAAAACTAATTACATACAATACTTAACTCAGTAAAACAATATGATATGCATCTAAATCACTATCTCAAAAAGCATTAATAATAGCTTTTTAAAAGTTCTAAAGTCCTGGCGGTTGAATTGTAAAGCCTAACGGCATTGGGGAGTATTGACCTCTTCATCCTGTCTGAGGAGCATTGCATCGATAGTAACCTGTCGCTGAAACTGCTTCTCTGTCTCTGGATGGTGCTATGTAGAGGATGTTCAGAGTTTTCCATAATTGACCGTAGCCTCGTATCGGCTGCAGAAAAGGTGGACACCATGGAGGGATTTTCTACTGAGTCTCTCTGAGTGTAGGTTAGGAAGAGGAAAGGGTTAATAATTTTATTGTGTCATTTTTTCAGGCCGCCCAATAGTAACAGGGATATCGAGGAGTAGATAGGGAAACAGATACTGGAAAGGTTTAATAATATCAGAGTTGTCGTGATGGGAGATTTTAACTTCTCAAATATAACCATATAGCAATTACAGCACGGAAACAAGCCATCTCGGCCCCTCTAGTCCGGGCCGAACACTTACTCACACCTAGATCCATTGGCCCGCACTCTTCCCATAACCATTCATTCCTTTCCTGTGCATATACTTATCCAATTTTACTGTAAATGACAATACCGAACCTGCCTCTACCACTTCCCGTTCCACACAGCTGCCGCTCTCTGAGTAAAGAAATTCCCCTTCGTGTTACCCGTAAACTTTTGCCCCCTAACTCTCAACTCATGTCCTGCTGTTTGAATCTCCCCTACTCTCAATGGAAAAACCCTATCCACTTCAATCCTATCTATCCCCCTCATAATTTTAAATACCTCAATCAAGCCCCCTCAACCTTCCACGCTCCAAAGAATTTTAGACCTAACTTGTTCAATCTTTCCCTGTAACTTAGGTGCTGAAACCCAGGTAACATTCCAGGAAAGCTTCGTTGTACTTTCTCTAATTTGCTGAAATCTTTCCTATAATTCGGTGGCCAGAACTGTACACAATACTTCAAATTCAGCCTTACCAATGCCTTGTACAATTTTAAAATTACATCACAACTCCTATACTCAATGCTCTGATTTATAAAAGCCAGCATACCAAAAGTTTTCTTCACCACCCTATCCACATGAGATTGCACCTTCAGGAAACTATGCACCATCATTCCTAGATCACTTTGTTCTACTGCATTCTTCAATGCCCTACCATTTACCATGTATGTCCTATTTGGATTATTCCTACCAAAATGCTGCACCTCACACTTATCAGCATTAAACTCCATCTGCATTCGTCCAGCCCATTCTTATAACTAGCCTTACTTTGAAAACCTACTTCATTATCCACAACGCCACCTACCTCAGCCTCATCTGCATTCTTACTAATCCAATTTATAACCCCATCATCCAGATCATTAATATATATGACAGATAACATTGGACCCAGTACAGATCCCTGAGACACACCACTAGTCACCGGTCTCCAACCTCACAAGCAGTTAACCACCATTACTCTCTGGCATCTCTTATCCAGCCACTGTTGAATCCATTTTATTACTTCAATATTAATACCTAACGATTGAAGCTTCCTCACTAACCTTCCGAGCGAAACCTTGTCAAAGGCCTTACTGAAGTCCACAGAGACAACATCCACTGCTTTACCCTCGTCAACCGTCCTCGTAACCTCTTTAAAAAATTCTATAAGATTTGTCAAACATGACCTTCCACGCACAAATCCATGCTGACTATTCCTTATAAGGCCCTGTCTATCCAGATAATTATATATAGCATCTCTAAGAATATTTTCAATTAATTTACCCACGATTGACGTCAAGCTGACAGGCCTATAATTGATAGGCTTACTCTTAGAATTCTTTTTAAACAATGGAACCACATGAGCAATAGGCCATCCCCGTTTCTAATGACTTTTGAAATATTTCTGTCAGATCCCCTGCTACATCTACAATAACTTCCCTCTCGGTCCCAGGGAATATGCTGTCAGGATATGGAGATTTACCCACTTTTATATTCCTTAAACGCGCCGGTACTTCCTCCTCTTTAATCGCCATAGTTTCCATAACTTCCCTACTTGTTTCCCTTACCTTACACAATTTAATATCCTTCTCCTTAGTGAATACTGAAGAAAATAAATTGTTCAAAATCTCCCGCCCCCCCCCCATCTCTTTTGGTTCCACACATAGCTGTCCATTCTGATTCTCTAAGGGACCAATTTTATCCCTCACTATCCTTTTGCTATTAATATAACTGTAGAAACCCTTCGGATTTATTTTCACCTTACTTGCCAAAGCAACCACTTATCTTCTTTTAGCTTTTCTAATCTCTTTCTTAAGTTTCTTCTTACATTCTTTATATATTGCTCGAGCACCTCATTTACACCATGCTGCCTATATTTATTGTAGATATCTCTCTTTTTCCTATCCAAGCTTCCATTATCCTTTGAAAACCATAGCTCTCTCAAACTGTTAACCATTCCTTTCAACCTAACAGGCACATAAAGATTCTGTACCCCCTAAAATGTCACCTTTAATGACCTGCATTTCTCTATTACATTCATCCCATAAAACAAATTGTCCCAATCCACTCCTTCTGAATCACTTCGCATCTCCTCAAAGTTAGCCTTTCTCCAATCAAAAATCTCAACGCTGGGTCCAGTCCTATCCTTCTCCATAATTATATTGAAAACAGAATTTCAAGAGTTGAACTTAAAATTTCATAGGAAGGAAATAAATTCTGACATAGCAGTATTTCAGTGGAATAAAGGAAATTACAATGTTTTAAGAGCGGAATTAGCCAAAGTAAATTGAAAAGAGCATGATGTCAGCAGAGCAGCAATGGGATCCGTTTCTAGAAAAAAAAATCAGTAAGGGGCAGGACATGTGAATTCCACAAGTGAAGAAATACTCCGATGGAAAAATAATACAAATGTGGATGACAAGGGAAGTCAAAGCTAATGCAAAAACGAAAGACAGTACATGCAACAAAACTAAAATTAGTGGGAAGGTAGATGATTGGGAAGTTTTTAACAACCTACAGAAGGCAACTGAGAGAATCATGAGAAGAAAAAAAGAGATTAAATATGTAAACAAGCTAGCAAATAATATCAAAGTGGAGAGTAAAACCTCTTTCAAGTGCAGTTTTTGTTTTGCCGGTCGGAGAGGGGGGGATTGTTGTTAGCCGCCGCTTACATGCGGGAGAGGCGACTTTGCGGTTCTCATATTTAACTCTCGTTCATCCAAGACTTAAACATTAAATGGCTGGTTCGTTTCTTTCATTTGGAACAAAAACAAGACTCTGTATTATACAGTCTAAGTTACAGACTCCCTGTAGCAAAGGGGCTCGGGATTTTCCAGACCTCAAATGATATCGGTATTTCAGTGGAGTACAGGAAATTACAGTGGAAAGAGAGAGGAACTGGCCACGGTTGACTGGAAAGGGACACTAGCGCGAAGGACGGCAGAGCAGCAGTGGCTGGAGTTTGTGCGAGAAGTGCGGAAGGTGAAAGCCAGATATATTCCAAAGAAGAAGCAATTTTCGAATGGAAAAAGGATGCAACTGTGGCTGACGAGAAGTCAAAGCCAAAGTAAAATCAAAGCAGAGGGCATACAAGGAAGCAAACATTAGTGGGAAGACAGAGGATTGGGAAGTTTTTAGAAGCTTACAAGGTCATTAAGAAAGAAAAGATGAACTATGAAAGGAAGCTAGCAAATAATATGAAAAACGATACTAGAAGCTTTTTCAAGTATATCAAGAGTAAAAGACAGGTGAGAGCATACATTGGACCAATAAGAAATGATGCCGGAGAAGTTGTAATGGGAGATAAAGAGATGGCCGAGGAACTGAATTAGTATTTTGCATCAGTGTTCACTGAGGAAGTCTTCAGCAATATAACGGACATTCAAGGGTGTCGGGGAGAGACATGTGTGCAGTCACAATTACGACAAATAAAGCTGAATAGTCTAAGGGTAGATAACTCTCCAGGACCAGATGGAATGCACCCTCGTGTTCTGAAGGAAGTAGTTGTGGAGATTGTGGAGTCATTAGCAATGATCTTTCAAAAGTCGATAGATTCTGGCCTGGTTCCGGAGGACTGGAAGATTGCAAATATCACTCCGCTATTTAAGAAGGGGGGAAGGAAGCAAAAAGGAAATTATAGACCTGTTAGCTTGACATCGGTGATTGGGAATTTGTTGGAATCCATTGTCAAGGATGGAGTAGCTGGAGGCATATGATAAGATATGCAGAACTCAGCATGGTTTCCTTAAAGGTGCATCCTGTCTGACAAACCTAGTGCAAATTTCTGAGGAAATTACAAGTAGGTTAGACAAGGGAGATGCAGAGGATGTTGTGCATTTAGATTTTCAGAAGGCCTTTGACAAGGTGCCGCACATGAGGCTGCTAAACAAGGTAAGAGCCCATGGAATTACGGGAAAGTCAGATACGTGGATGGAGAGTTGGTTGATTGGCAGGAAACAGAGTGAAAGAATAAACGATCCCATTCTGGTTGGCTGCCGGTTACCACTGGTGTCCTTGTTCGGGCCGCTTCTTTTTTTAACGTTGTATATCAACAGGATTATGGAATAGATGGCTTTGTGGCTAAGTTTGCTGATGATACAGAGATAGGGGGAGCGACCGGTAGAGCTGAGGAAACAGAGAGTCTGCAGAGAGACTTGGATAGATTGGGGGAATGGGCAAAGAAGTGGCAAATGAATTACAATGTCGGAAAGTGTACCGTCATGCACTTTGGTGGAAGTAATAAACGGGCAGATTATTATTTAAATAGGGAGAGAATTCAAAGTTCTGAGATGCAACGGGACTTGGGAGTTCTCGTGCAGGATACCCTTAAGATTAACCTCCAGGTTGAGTCGGTGGTGAAGAAGGCGAATGCAATGTTGGCATTCATTTCCAGAGGAATAGAGGATAGGATCAGGGATATGATGTTGAGGCTCTATAACGCACTGGTAAGACGTCACTTGTAATACTGTATGCAGTTTTGAGCTCCTTATTTAAGAAAGGAAATGTTGACATTGGAGAGGGTTCAGAGAAGATTCACTAGAATGATTCCGGGAATGAGAGGGTTAGCATATGAGGAACGTTTGTCCGCTTTTGGACTGTACTCCTTGGAGATTAGAAGAATGACGGGGGACCTCATAGAAACATTTCGAATGTTGAAGGGCATGAACAGAGTAAATGTGGCAAAATTGTTTCCCATGATGGGGGAGTCTAGTACAAGAGGACATGACTTGAGGATTACAGGGCGCCCATTCAGAACGGAGATACGATTTTTTTTTTATCCAGTGGGTGGTGAATCTATGGAATTTGTTGCTACGGGCGGCAGTGGAGGCCAAGTCACTGGGTGCATTTCAGGCAGAGATTGATAGGTATCTGAGTAGTCAGGGCATCAAAGGTTATGGTGAGTAAGCGGGGGAATGGGACTAAAAGGGAGATTGGATCAGCTCATGATGAAATGGCGGAGCAGACTCGATGGGACTAATGGCCGACCTTTGCTCCTTTGTCTTATGGTTATATGGTCTTATATCAGTTAAGTTCCTTTTTATCTTATGTTGTCGATTGGGTTTGCAGGGACCCCTCCTCAATTTGGCTGGACATTAAAGCTTCATAAGCAAAATGCACACTTATTAATGTGCTTTTCCGCGAGTAGATGAGGAATCCAATAACAATACAAAAAGGGCTTGGAGGGTCGTGCGGAGAATTGAGGAAATATCACCCTTCACTCCAATAACTGGCAGTCCAGGTTTTCAGCCTGGCATAGCCGAATCAGATAATGGATTTCTAAGGGTATTTTCCATCGAGAAGATTTGTTTGATGAAGGAACGATGATGTCTTTTAGTCAAATAGTACAGAAATACAACATACCAGACAAGAATCTTTTTTGTTTCTTTCAGATAAGAGATTATATATAGAAATAAAGCCTTATTGTTAACTGATTTCTGCACTTCTGAAATAGAAAAGTAAGTGTTTTGTTCTACTGGTGAAGTCTCCATTAGTACCTTTTACTGCATCCTGAGGGAATGTTCCTGTGGAGAGTGTGAGCTGCTGGGAGTTGTTTGGGAGGAATAGACGGGTTTAGAAATTGCAGCTGAAATAGAGGAAGACATCTGTGATAATGCAACGAAAATTTCAGTTTGTAATCGAACTAAAGCATCGCAACTCAAATGACACACTTCGCTGTATGTTTCAATGTTTTGCTCAACACTGGACAGGAGGACAGGTTGATCGAACTCAAACTTTCCTCTTTGGAGTGAAGAAGAATGAGAGGTAAAGTGACAGTAGTGCACATAGGAAACAGATCGAGTGGACATTCAGAGAGGCAGAAATGGCTAATACCAGGGCATAATTTTCAGGTAACTTGAGGTAAGTATAGTGGTGATATCAGAGCTTAGTGATTTACACAGAGAATGGTGTCTGCACTGAATATCCTGTCAGAGATCGTGGGAGAATCACATCCATCAGGGGAATTTAACAAACTGTACGTTAGGCGCATCAATGATAGATAACCGGGCGGTGGTGTGGGTTAGACAGATCTTGGAGTAGGTTAAAATGTCGTATTCTGTATAGTTCTAATAATATTTATCATAACTTAGTTTAAGTTCCATTCTTGCCTCCATGGCCTAATGTCACTGTAACTGAATCGTGTCTGCTGACGGCTGGAGATGGCTGTGAACCTATTGGGGCTCAGCCTAGATCAAACAACCAAGTCAGCTGCTTTCCAACAGACTGTATTTCAGAGATACACCACACACCCTGACTGCCACATTGGCAATCATAGACAGAACTGTCGTGGACAGTCAGCTTTCCTGACCGAGCTCTTACACACACACACACACACACACACACACACACACACACACACACACACACACACACACACACACACACACACACACACACACACACACACACATATACATTCTGGCACCGTCTGCAAAGAGGTTGCATGCAGACCCAGTGAGCAAGTGCGGTTCCTCTAGTTGGTGCGCTTTCTTCCACGGTTCGAAGTCGTACAGGTGAGTTGATTAATTTGTCATTGTGTACTGTCTGTCATTAGGCTCGTGTTAAATAATTGGTCATTGGATTGGAAAGTACAGTTCTGCGATGATTCACTAAATAAAATAAAGTTTATTTTAGGGACCATAGACTACACACCCAGGAGCTTAAGCCAGGGACCAGAGACCACAGACCATAGTGCATAGACTGTAGAGTTTAGGGGAAAGGCCGTTGACCACAGGCCATTGTGCACAGACCAGATAACTTTGGACAGAGGCCATAGATCACAGACCGTAGAGTTGAGGCCAGGGATAATAGACTACAGACCATTGGGTTTAGGCTACTGACAATAGAGTTTAGGCCGGAGGCGATAGACTACGGACTGTAGAGCACGGTGTATAGAACTTATGCCACAGTTCATTAACCACAGAACATAGAGTCTAGGCCAGAGACAACAGCCCACAGACAATAGAGATTAGGCCAGAGACGATAAACCAAAGACCGTAGAGTTTAGGACAGACACAAGCGGACACAGACATTCTCTCTTAGGCCAGAGACCATAGACTATAGATTGTAGAGCACAGACTGTAGAGCTTTAGTCAAAGACCATAGAACACAGATGTAGAGTAAAGGCTATAGACCTTAGACCAGAATCCAGAGACCACAGTCTGTATAGCACAGTGTGTAGTCCATGGGCCAGAGACCACAGGCCACACACCGAAATGTACTCTATAAAGAGGTTAGGCTAGAGACCATAGACCACAGGATGGCCAAATTTAATATCATCCGTATAATTCAGGCCGGTGTTGGGTGAGTTAGGATGCTTGCTAAGTTGCAAACCATCAAAAGTGAAATATTGAGAGTACAGAGTTTGTATGTTCCTGTTAGATTAAAAGGCAATACTTCATGGAATTTTGATTTTAGAGAGATATTGAAGACCTGATTAAGAAGCCGAAAGGGAAATAAACATTTAGCATCATTTGAGAAACTGCAGCAGTATGAGAAATGTATAGAAGTCTGAGGGGAGAATTCAATCGGGCGAGAAGAAGACATGAGATTTCTCGTCAGAATAGGTGAAGGATCCCTGAAGAAAAATGAAGCGCAAAAGGATTGCAAGGGATAACAATGTTGCTCAGGACGATCAGGATTGTCCTATATGGATGGAGCCTAGAGAAATTGGGAAGGTCTTAATTGTTTTTTTGCATCTGTATTTATTTCGAAGACGAAGGAAATGGGCAAAATCATTAAGCAACCTCCTTTGTGATAGCTTGACATCGACCTTCTGAAAATCCAAGTGCACAACAGCCACTGATTGTCCTTTGTCTGTCATGTTTGTTATGTCTTCAAGTTATTCCGACAGATTCGTCAGGGAAGATTTTCACACCTGTAAGCCATGTTGACAGCAGCCTATTTTACCATGTGCCTCCACGTACCCTGAAACGATGTCCTTATACATCGACTGCAAAATTTTCCAAACAACTGAAGTCAGACTAACTGCCTTATGATTTTCTTTCTTCTACATCTCTCCTTTCCTGAAGATCATTACTAATGACCCCCACAATCTCTTCTGCCGACACCTTCAGCACCCGCCAGTATACACAAGCTGGTGTAGGTCATTTACCTAGAGACAGACATTTCAATTTCAAAAGAACTTTCAAAAGAACCTTAAAATTGAAATTTTTTGGCGAATGATTCTGAAAGAGGGGGGATTCGCAGGGATCATAATATTCTCGTATTGATTGATGAGGGTAAAATGATTGTCACTAAAATAGGGAAGGTTGAGTTGCGATCTGGGTGATTTGCTGTGATTCGTTATCAAGCTAATTTAATTGAAGAGGTAAAATAATATCAGTGTCAGGTTCTAACTGAATAGCCTGATGTGTTAAAGGTCTAACAGGAGGTAAGTAGATGAGGATTTGTGTTCTCAGTAGCTAAATCATGAGTTATGTGTTTTTAAAAATTGGATTAATAGACCCGAGCTTGATTTGTAAATATATGGTCAAATTCTTGAGAATGTGCAAGTAGAATGATTTCCCGCCACGCGGGTGGATATTCAGCTTACATGGAAGCACCGTATCAGTAAAATAAGTGATAAATATAATGTAGCAATAAGTATTCTCCGGTGTCCATGCGCCCGTTCTTTGAGAAATCTCTGTTAAATATTTAGATCTGTTTAAACTGATCTGTTCTTGATAATGGCTGTGTTGCTTAACTTCAACTTCATCTTGAACTTTCACTTATTTGGGTGTGATACAAGCGCAGACTATTCCATTGTGTTGTAATACCCTAAGCACATCCTCTGTTTCGTCGCTACTAGTTGAAATGGGTCAATTCTCTTTGACAGCTGCGGAAAATGCAGTTGCTGTTAACATATTGGCTTAATTTGAGTGGGCAGATCCCACTGTTGATGCTGTGCTGCAGGTCTCTTGGGAACATCACATTTTGGGTGGCTGGATTCTGATCACGCTAGGAAAATTTGTTTTTCTGGATTATGCAATATGCTTCACTGCATTTTTCTTGGTAACGTAATAACTTCAATTGGTTTTACTTTACAGGATTAAAAAACAAAGTCTGAGGATTCCTTTATGCCTAAGGTTCGGTTGATTAATCAATATATGAAGGAAAATTATTAAATCTTTGCGGATGGATCAAAAGCTAATTTAACTGGGAATTTTGATTGGCAGTTTCTCTGCTAATTGTAAGTATTTTTCAGCAGAATTGTTGCTATCAGTTTGGGCTTACTTTGGGTGGAGGAAATTCTCCATGAAAAGCTATAATTTGTTTTTCGGGTTTGATTTGTCTGAAAACCAATCTTTCCAACAGTAGGTCAAATTGCTATTGGAAGCTTATTAAACAGTATTTCACATGCAAAGTGCTGGTTTCCATGTCTATCTCACCTGTGCCTACCCATAGCGCTGATGTGGGGAATGAGCGGGTTGACTGTTCATTTAGAAAAGCTGGTGAAAGTTCAGCTGTGCGTATAGACTTCCAATGAAGCAAATCAAAAGCTACGGGATTGGGTCGTTAGATTTACTTTGATTTTTCATGTATGTCGTTAATAAGCAGATTTGGATGTGTCGACGTATATGATGGTGCACACAGATTTGCGGATGGACACAGATATATGGGTGTCAGTGGATTTGATGGTTTGTCGAACATCATACACACAAATGTCTCATTTGTAGTTACTTTAATAATAAATTCACTTTGAACCGTGAGCAGTAGGGCCTCGGGGAGTCCGGTAGGGCAGATGAATCTGGGAACAGCGATTCAAAATTAGTTGAAAGTGTTTGATAGGGTCGTAAAGAAGGCATTTGGGACATTGGCCTTCCTAAATGAAACGACTAAGTACAGGAGATGAGATGTTTTGCTCAAATTGTTTAAGATGTTGGTGAGGCTTAATTTGGAGTATTGAGTGCGGTTTTTGTTACCTGCCTGTTTCAATAAAATTTGAAGAGTACAGGTAAAATTTACAATACGTTTGCTGGGACTTGAGTATCTGAGCTGTCGGGAACTGTTTTGGACTCTACTCTCCGGAACTAGGAAAATGAGGGGATTTTTCATAGATGTTTACAATATTGTGAGTATTACAGATCAGGTAAATGCAAGCAGAAATGTTCCACTGAGGTTGAGGAGACTGAAACAAGAATTCGAATTTTAATCGTGAAAGGTGAAATATTCAAGTGGAAACTGAGTGGGATGTTCTTCACTCAGGCGTTGGTGCTGCTGTGGTAAGGCCTGTCAGCCGAAATGTTGAATGTGGGTTCGATGGCATTCCAGAGAAGTTTGGATATGAACAAGGATGGCAAGGGTATTTAGCACTATCGTCCAGCTGCAGTTATGGAAATTGGCAGAATAATAATTAGGTACAAACTAAATGGGCAATGTTGTACTGCCCTTGTCGTGGTTACTTGAAATGACCAGGAGACGCAGACAATTTTTCGAGAAGTTTAAAACTTTATTTGCAAACAAAGGCTGAGGCAATCAATGAACTTGTCACCAAAAGCCCACCGAGCTCCGGTGTACAGCATTCTTTATCGTAATTTCTTATTTCAGTTACATTTCAGTTTTATCAGCATACCCAATCAATTTTTAGTTGCATATCATCTATCCATTAACTAATCAATCGCTCTTGCCTAGCTCTCGGTGCGCCACCATTATTTCTCTCCAGTTCGCATTGTGGCCCCATTCCTGGCCAAGGTTATTTTTTCAGACATCCTCCCTCATATTACATCTCCTGCTCGTACCAACCTGTCCGCCAACGTTATCTCTTACTAAACAAAGGCTGAGTATAACACATGGAGTACATTTCAGCTAATTAGTGCTGCTAGCTAAACAGGTGTTCTTTAACTGCCACAGTATGTAGCTAAGAGAATACAAGGTATCTAGTAAAACAATACATAGCAGAATGTGTGTAGTAAAATAATACATAGTAATATTCAGTACATTGGAATGATTACATAGTATAGTAAATAGATAGTACATAGTGATTATATTTCGGTATATATAATGATTCTGTCAGGTATATTTCTCAATACCCTCTGCCTACAAATAAAGTGTAGAGGAAGCGAAACTGGTTGGGTCTTTTTACCGAGAAGGAGGCGAAGTACTTTAAGACTTTCTCGGTGTATAGGTACTAGTACTGTATAGGTACTGGAAATCCATGGTCAAAATCAGGCCACCAGGACCAGGGAATTTAACGTTGTTGAAGTTCCAGAGCATGTGAAATTTACGGAGGTAGATTGGAAAAAACAGGGAGAAATTCAAGTGGACGGACACCAGATCAGTTGGGCAGGGGCAAGCAGAGACAATGGGTCTACCTACCCACAGAGACAGAAAAAAAAACATTAACGCACATTGACAAATACAGACAAACAAAATACCTGGGCACAGGCACAAAAAACCACACACACATGCCAACAACGTCAAGATACAGTCCCGCCACATACACACGCTAACACACACACACACACACACACACACACACACACACACACACACACACACACACACACACACACACACACAATCACATGCATCAGAGCATAAGGCTATAAAGGTAAGAGCAGGAGTAGGCCACCTGGCCCATCGAGCCGGTTCCCGCATTAAATAAGATCATGGATGACCGGCCTATCGACTCATTTCCACCTATCTGCCTTTTCCCCAAGACCTTAATTCCCCTAACGTGCAGAATCCAGCAAGTACTATCCCAGGCGATTCAATGCGCCCTTATAGAGTCACCCTCTCATCTCTGGAATGAGCTGGAGAACCTCCTCTGCACAGCCTCCAAAGCCAGTATATCCTTCTTCAAGTAAGGAGAACAGAGCTGCACGCAGTACTCCAGGTGCGGCCGAACCATTACCCTGTACTGTTGCAGCATAAGCTCCCTGTTCTTCAATTCAATCCGTCTAGCAAAGAAGGCCAACATTCCATTTTCTTTCTTGATAACCTGCTGCACCTGCAAACCAACCTTCCATGCTGAAGCACTCCCAAGCCCCTCTGCACAGCAGCATGTTCCACATATTTACTATTTAATTAATAATCTGCCCTTTCATATTTCCTTCCAAAATTAATGATCTCGCCATTGCCAAAATTGTACTCCCTCTGACACAACCTTACACACTCACGTAACCTATCTGTATCTCTCTGTATACTCTTCCAGTCAAATTAGTATCATCAATAAACGTAGATACACCACACTATGTCCTCTTTTCCAAATCGTTAATGTCTATCGTGAACAGTTGCGGCATACCGCTCACCACTGATTGTCAAACAGATTAACACCCATAATATCCCAACTCTCTGCTTTCTATTAGCTAACTAATCCTCTGTCTATGCTATGACATCACCCCCAACTCGATGCAACCGTATCTTCTGGAATAGTCCTTTTTTCTTGCACCTTATCAAACGTCTTCTGGCAATCCAAAAAAAAACGGCTATCATTCCGCATCAATGCACCATTCGTGTTCTATTTCAAAGAACCCCAGTAAGTCTGTCGAACAGGACCTGTCTTTGCTGAATCCATGCTGCGCCTACCTGATGGAACCATTCCCCCCCCCCCAGATTCCTCACTATTTCTTCTTTTATGACAGATTTAAGCATTTTTTAATCGAAATTGTTAAACTTACTGGCCTATCTTTCCGTCTTTTGCAAAGATACTTTCTGAACAGTGGAGTGGCTTTCGCTGTCTTCCAATCCGCCGGGACCTGCACAAAGTTCAGAGAATTTGAGTAAATTATCACTGAATCCCCGATTATAATTTCTGACATTTCCGTCAGTACTTTAGCATTCATTCCCATCGCACCAGTAATATCTCTCTTTGGCACATTTCACGTGTACCCCTCCGCGAAGACCGAAATACATTAGTCATTCAAAACCCTCTGCATTTTCTCACTACCAGCTATCAAATCCCTCTTCAAGTATTCCAAGTACACTTAGCTACCATTTTAAGCTTTATATAATTATACAAATATCTTCTACTGTGCTTTTTATATTTTCTCCTATTTTATTTTCATAATCTAACTTCTCTTTCTTTATTACTCGTATAGTGGCTCTTCTTTTTTGTTTTTTAAATGTATCCCCATCTTCCAATTCCATTACTTTTGGCGACTTTATTCGCATGAATTTTTCGTTTGATACCTTCGTTTATTTCCATTGTTATACAAGGCTGGCTGGCTCTCCACAGTATCACTCACTCACTCACTCTCCCTCTCTCTCTCGCACACACACACACACACACACACACACACACACACACACACACACACCCAGAGTGATATGTTTAAAACATACTCAGCCTCCACCACACTGCTGAGTTTGATGGCTGTGCGTTAGGGCTAGGGTGGGTCCCTGACGATACACCAAAATATTCTGACTGCGACTAAGTCAGTGAAGAAATTGGAGGGTTTCATGGACACGAAAGTGTTTGTTCGTCACCAAAAAGATACATTTTCTTCGAGATCCTCTGCGGAGAATCACCCAAGTACAAACGGCATCAAGTGGGTATACTGTTGAGGAGAATGGCCCCGGTAGGTGGTTGAATGGAACGTCACACGCAACAATGACAGAGTTTACTTCAGTTTCTTGCGTCTGAAAAATGGTGCCTTTGAAGTACATGTTTACATTTAATTTCAAAGACGCCTTGGAAGATTCAATCACTTTTGTTGGGAGAAGCTAACTCACACAACTGGTCCAAAAATTAATTCATTAATTTAACTACAGTCTGTCACCGCGGGGATTATATTTCTCTGACCTAACTGGTTTGCAAATCATTTACAAGTCTTTATTTTTAAATCTGTTGAATCCTGTCCCTGTGGAGTCGCTAAATGGATTTAAAAACCCAAGGCAAGCGCTGCCTTAACATGTCATTCTGGGAGATCACCTGTGGCACAAATCACTGCACAGGGGAAATGTCTTCAATTTTGGATCGGTACCTGAGTGTGGATAAACTGTTGTACGTGTCCATTGCCGTCATTGTAGTTCCTGGTGAGTGAGCAGACAAATTCATGCTTGGTATCAACTTCTTTATGATCATTTTACAAGCTTCCAACTTGATTATCATTGGACAAAATCCGTCAGGTTTGTCGATCCTGTCAGTTCAAATTTCTGATCTTTTTCATATTTCATGACAAACTAAAATAATCCTCAGTCTCTCCTCTAATGCATGGGATCGACTCGAACGTTGTTCTTGCCTTTAATGACATCTCGTCCGGAGTTGTTCACAGTACGGGGGCTCTCCGGGATGGTGATTCCATGAACCCTGCCAGACCTGACGAGTTCCTTCATTATTTTGTGTGTGTTGCTCCCCTCTGTATCCATTCTCAGCCACATCAGATGCGAGTTTCCAAAGGCCTGGTCAGTCACCGTTAAATCAGTGAAGCCGGTCCCACCACCGGTTGGAATCGGGATCAGCAGAGATCGGTGTTGTTAATACAGCTGGAATTTATCGCCGACGATTCCTAACACATTGTCTTATCTCCACATGAGGAAGGCAGGTCAGAGACAGTGCGAACTGTGTCTGATTTTAGATTACCAGCCGTTCACAGATTCACGCACTCCTCATCATTAGCTGAAACCCGATACCGTGTTAATTCCAAAAGAATGTGTTGTGTCAACTCATTCTCTCTCCCCTCTCTCTCTCTCACCCCCCCCCCCCCCCCGCCCCTCACTCTCAGTAGTGAAAGTAGTGGCAATGGTGATCTCGTCCCGGGGAAAGTGCGGCCTCTCTAGCTGCACGACCCGCTACCTGGTGGCCATGGCAACGGCGGATCTACTCAGCATTGTCACCCAATTCATCTTGTATCCAATCAATGGATATTACTTCCCGTGGACTTTTCTGAGCATCAACCCTGTGCGCAGAGTTGTCGATGTACTGATGATCACAGTCATTGACTGCTCCGTTTAGTTCACCGTCGCCTTTGCCTTTGATCGATGTGTTACCATTTGCTGGCAGAAGCTGAAAACAAAATATTGCACCGGGAAAACAGCGGTTGTAGTTATAACAGCAACGGGCGTACTGTTCTGTCTGAAAAACCTCCCCCGATGCTTCACTCAGAAACCCTTGGCGATCATTGACAATATACAGTGGTTCTGTGTTCTGGTGGATTCAGTGAAATATTTCACTGACCCTGGTTGGGTGGGGTAGGACTGGCTCGATACAGTTTTAACTCCGTTTCTGCCTTTCGCTGGGAACCTGTTACTGAACGCTCTGACAGTCAGACACATTTTAGTGGCCAGCAGGGTCCGTAAGGGGCTGAAGGTTCAGAGGAAAGAGGATAACAGCAGTCCCGGAGATGGAGAGCAGAAGGAGGTCAGTGATTTTACTCTTCACCCTCTCCGGCAGCTTCATCTTCCTGTGGATGACATAAACTTTAAATATCATATATTATGTATCTGGAAAAGGATTGGATTTCAATCACTCTGAATGGATCTTTCACTACGTCGGGTATTTGCAGAGGAATTTCAGCTGTTGCACGAACACCTTTATTTCCTTGGTGACTCAGTCAAAAGTCAGGGCGCAGCTGATCAGTGCTGTGAAATATCCGCTCACCCGGTACGTCAGTCCATTCAAAAAACGCGCGTCCTGAGCAGAAGTGTCGCCAGACCGGACGTGATCTTCAGGTGTTATTCCATCGTACGGAGGCTCAGGGGTATGATGACAGTGCGTGTGGGGGGTGGTGCGAATTACCGCACTGGAGTCACCGTACTTCATTGGACCGGCAGATATCAGTTAAAGAAGTACTCGCGAATACACCCCAACACCCCAACACCCCACCACTTAGGACTGCGGATATCTCTACCAGCCTCGGAGTCCGACAGTCCCACAAGACGGCGGGGTTCCAGTCTGTTTTTGTTTGGCTAATCTAATGTCAAGCACACCTGTCTCCGCCTTCCCCATGAATGATTGGCTAACGAAGAAGTCGGTTCAGCTTAGGAGAGACAGCTGTTTACGCTCCAACTAAAAGGCACATTCCAGCCACCAGCTGGACAGGAGTGTGTGTAGGGAACTGGGAAATAAAAAGGTCCTTGCTTAATTTTTTCTAATGAAAGTGGAATTTCTCCAGAAGCCCTTTAGATTGTAAGGAATGAAACATAATTTTGTGTATTAAATTAAATTAATTCCCATAACGTGACATTTTTTTAACATGAAAGCCCCAAAAATCTTCCGCCAAAAATTGCATGAAGCCTCCTTATGATTTCTTTTTACTTGATATGCCTCACTCTGAAATAGTATGTGTCAACTGTTTCAATAGGACAAATCCTACATGACTCAGAATGATGTTCTCCATTGTATGCCCAATTCTAAGTCGTTTCAATATAATTCCTTCCCTTCTTATTTTATCCCTTCTCCCATAACCCCGACTTTTATGTATTTTGTAAAGGTGTCTCTCCTTATGCTCATTTTCCTAACTGTGTTGCCATAACCCCCAAATTCTTAACCCTACAAACCCGTTAGTTTCTGATTTCTTAGGTGGAAGGTATTTAACCATAGTTGAACTTCTTAACAGTAAATTGACTGAGTGGTAGAATAACCTGTCTCAAATCTGATCAAAACCGAAAGAGAATCTGGACAAATTGCAACTTTACATGAACTACGTCCCTCCACCATCTAAAGCCTAAAATGATGGCAATCGATTCTGCTGTAATTTCTGATAAATAGTCGGTTAAGTTTTTTTTTTATCTTTCTCTGTGATTCTGGCACAAGAAAAGGGCTACACCAACATTCCCAGTTAACTTATATTTTGATCAATGTGTAAAAACGTATACAATTATTAACATAACGCAATATTTTTCTTTACTACACTTATCACCAACAGATTATCAGATATAACTGCATCCTTAAACTTTATTAAATTGTTCAACTTAGAATTAACTAACGTCGCTGGAAAAATAACAGTGATGATGTGAGAATGTGATAATGGGATATATTGCTTAGCCCATCAAACACATATTCCTGGCACGACAAGATCCGAGCCACCCATCACTAAACAAACAAACAAACACTCCCTGTGATATCCCCAACAACCCTCCAGCACACCTGTAACGGCATGGTCAATCCCTCTCGAATTAATCCAGTATGTTCACATCAAATTCATCTTCCCCAGCTATCAGGGTAATTGTCTGATTTGAACCAGAAACAACAGAGGACGATTTTATTGTACTACTGCCTATCTTAAAGACTGTGCTTGGATCACATCCAACCATTTTAAAGCTGACAATGAAGCTGATTCACAAGGTACACATCCATCATTAAGTACATATCTAATTAAACAAATATAAATGGTCAACAAAGATTTCCGTGTCGCACCCCTACGATCTCCACATAGAGATCAGAGAATATTTAATGCTCCTCCATATTTATCAGGTATTTTACTGATACGGAGCTTCCATGTTAGCTTATTATCCGTCGATATGACTAGATATCTTACCAAAGAACAATCTTCAAGAGTTTGATCATATATTTTCGAAGTCTTTTTCAGACGGCGTATGGTGTGATGACATTCATCAAACCTGAGACTGAGTTTAAGAGCCGTTAGGTAACGCTAAAGCTATGTAAGTCCTTAGTTATATACCAGTTGGAGTACTGTTTTCAGAACTGGTCACTCTCTGAATACTACAGAGAGAATACAGAGGAGATTGACAAGAACGTTTTCTTGTTTGGAGAACATACCTTATGAGAATAGATTGTCTGAATTGGGGAACGGGGCACGACTGCGCAAGCGCGTGAAGATCGGTCAGTGTGAACAGTGGAAAGAGTTTAAAAGCCAGCCGATTTGAAAAGATGATGATTATTTCTTCAGAGCTTTTAACGGGAAACCGCTGTGCAAGCGGGTCGAGTTCAGCCAGTGACAACAGGGATAAGATTTTAAAAAGACGATAGCTTTACAGAGCTGCGTCGGAGTAGATAGAGACAGAGTAAGAAGGCTTTGCTCAACGGGGTATAGGCGATAATGGGTTGAGGTGAGGTAGGTTATCTGTTTAGAATACAGACAGAAAATATGTGTGTGAGACCGGTTTTCTGTGCTCGGTGTCAGAAGTGGGATGTTCTGGAGAGTCCCAGACTCCCGCACAGCCACATTTGCAACCGGTGTGTCGAGCATAACGCTTAGGGACAGCGTTAGGGAACTGGAGATGCAGCTCGACGACCTTCGACTGGTCAGGGAGGAGACAGACAGGAGTTATAGGCAGGTAATCACTCCGGGGCCTGGGAAGACAGAGAAGTGGGTAATATTCAGGAGAGGGAAGGGAAAAAAGCAGATGCTAGAGATTAACCTAGTAGCTGTCCTTCTTAGCAATAAATAGTCCTGTTTCAGGCTGTTGTGGAAGGCGGCATACCTGGGGGAAAAGAGTGTAAAACTCTCCCAGTTGCCAGGGTCCGGGATATTTCTGATCGCGTCCTCGATATCTTGAAGTGGGAAGCAGAACAGGGAGTTAGGAAGGAAGTTGAGAAGCAGGACCGCAAAGGTAGTGCCACGTGACAGTGAGTATAGGAATAGAATGAGGCGGAGGATAAATGCGTGCCTGAGGGTTTGGAGCAAAGGGAAGGGATTGTTGGAGAACTTCTGGGGCAGGTGTGACCTGTACAAAAAGGATAGGTTGTACTTGAATCTGAGGGAGACCAATATCATTGCGGGATTGACTTTTCTGAAGCTGTGACTAAACACGTTGATGAATTTCGAATAGAATATGTAGTGTATATGGATTTTAGCAAAGCATTTGATAAGGTATTCCATGCAAGACGTATTAAGAGATAAGGAGGCATGGGATCCAAGGGGACATTGCTTTGTGGATTCAGAATTGCCTTGCCTGCAGAAAGCAGAGGGTCGTTGTGGTTGGGGTACATCCGGATTGGAGGGTTGTGACAAGTGGTGTCCCACAAGGATCTGTTCTGGTACCCCTGTTTTTCATGATTTTTTTTTTTTTGGTGACCTGAATGCGGAGGTAGAAGAGCGGCTTGGCAAGTTTGCAGACGACACAAAAGTTGGTGGTGCAGTGGATAGTGTTGAGGATTGTCGAAGATTGCAGGGAGACATTGATAGGATGAAGAAGTGGGCTAAGCAGTGGAGATGCAGTTCAACCCGGAGAAGTGTGAGTCAGTACGTTTTGAACGGAGACACTCCGAGGCAGAGTACAAAGTAAATGGCAGGATACTTGGGAGTGTGGAGGAGCTGAGGGATCTGGGGGTACATGTCCACAGATCCATGAAAGATGCCTCGCAGGTAGATAAGTTAGTTAAGAAAACTTATGGAGTGTTAGCTTTCATAAGTCGAGGGATAGAGTTTAAGAGTCGCGAGGTAATGATGCAGCTGCATAAAACTCTAGTTAGGCCACACGGAGTATTGTGTCCAGTTCTGGTAGCCTCACTATAAGAAGGATGTGGAAGCATTGGAAAGGGTACAGAGGAGATTTACCAGGATGCTGCCTGGTTTAGAGAGTATGGATTATGATCAGAGATTAAGGGAGCTAGAGCTTTACTTTTCCAGAAGGCTGTTCCGGTCCGCTGACGGATAAGACATTCAAGCCAGTAGAGGAGGTCTGGTTGGCATCAAGGGATGATAGTATGAAAGTTCGGAGCTGCAGTTTAGCACCGCGCTATTTAGGACCGTTTGTAGTCGAACCGGCTTTTGACAATCTTTGCTCTTCGGAGAGAAGGAGGATGAGAGGAGACATGTTAGAGGTGTACAAGATATTAAGAGGAATAGATGGAGTGGACAGCCAGCCCATCTTCCTCCAGGCACCTCTGCTGAATGCAAGAGGACATGGCTTTAAGGTAAGGGGTGGAAAATTCAATGGAAATATCAGAGGAAGGCATTTTACTCAGAGAGTGGTTGGTGCGTGGAATGCACTGCCTAAGTCTGTGGATCAGGCAGATGCACTAGTGAAATTTAAGAGACTAATAGTCAGGTTTATGGAGCAAGTTAAAGTGAGGGGATATATCCAAGGCAGGGCTCAACATTGTGGGTAGCGAATAAAAAATAGAATACAGAGAGCTGCGAAGCAGGACTTCAAGTGTAGTAATATCGTGTTTATCGCCTGTGACTGCGACAGTGAGGTATGGAGTGGAATGAAGTAGCAGATACATGTGTAGCTTAAGACTTGGAGCAGTGGACAACGATTGGGATTTCTGGTTAAATGGGAACTCGAATGAGACAGGTGAGCCCTCTTCCATAGGGCCGGGTTGCACTTGAATCTGAGGGGGATAAATATTCTTGCGGGTAGATTTACTAGAGCTGCTGGCAGTGATTTAAAATAATATGGTGGTGGGTGCGAAGCAGGCTGTTAGAGCTGGGGATGAGAGAGAAGTTCGACAACTAGATGATGGGTGTTACATGAATATAAGAACAAACAAACAAATAACTGGGTACGTCCAGTATGCAAACAGAGGAAAAACTGAAATTTTACCGCAGAGACAAAGTTCAAAGGGCGAAGGATGGGCAGGGCAGGCGGTGCTCTGTTTAAATGTGCGTGGAATTCTGGATAAAGAGGGCCATATTGTTGCGCAATTAGAGATGGTAGGTATGACATTGTGCTAATCAATGAGTCAAAGCTGAAGGAATGCCATAGTTGAGAGCTTAACATCAAAGGATATACTCCGTATCGAAAGAACAAGCAGGAAGGCGTTGGCCGTCATGTGTATCTGTTAGTAACAGTTGGAATTACGTCTTTCGAACGAGGTGACATAGGGTCAGATAACGCTGTAACTTTGTGACTGGAGTTACAAAGGTAAATAAAAACATTATGGGAAATATGTAAGTACCCGCTTCACCACCCAGGTGATACAAAATGTTATGAAACTGTTTAGGGTAAAACAGAGGTTCCATATCCCGTATCGACCACAATACAGTGCGCTAGTTGAACAGGTGAGCTGGATTTAAAGACAACGTTAGCTAAAAATTGTCAAACGACACACGGGTTACTGTCTTATGACAGAGTCGTCCTGTCTGTTCCGTTCCTATATGATCGAAGTGTCGAGGGAGAGCCACCGTGAAGCGGGTCAATAGTTTACCGACTTTCATGCAAACTGAATTAGAGGGAAAGTTAAACAAATCAACGCTGAGCCAAACACGGCATTGAATATTACTCTCATAGTGGAAAACAAACCCTACACTGCAGATGAAAAGAATAACTAAATATAAAATGAATACCGCTCGTCTTCAGATCCATTGACTCGACAGTCCAATTTCTCTGGCAATGCCGAACGCAATCGGGCTGCGAAACGTTGCTGTGCTTTGCTCAAAACTCTCGGTCAGCACTACGACCAAAAGAGAGGGGTTAAATACCATCACAATAATGTAATAATTAGCTGATAAACGCATATTCACTCGCCCAATTGCCGCATCTGCTGCGCTAACGTTATCGTGTTTGTGACAGGGCCCCCTTCCCTTGGTGAAGACGCTGAGGCGCCACAGACCTGTGTCTGCTGGAAGTCCTGGATGACCAACTTGTCAAAGATGTCCTTCGTCGGGATCGAAGGACCTCCTTCGGGGTTCTATACTTCCCACTCCACAAGGTACTGGATCTTAATACCTAACCGACAAGATGTCAGGAGGCGTCGCCTCCGTATAGATCAGATAAACAACAACTAAGCGAGGAGGAGGATGAGGCGGGCTGAGCCGTGTCGGAGAGAGGTAATACACGGCTTGAACTGCTTAAAAAAAAAACAAAAACTAAAGAAAACAAACGGATACTGGGTATATCTTCAGTGATGCTGGTAGACACAATCTATACAACACCTTGTTAAAAGCCGTTTCCACTACAAACTGTTCCATATAGCGCAATGCCAATTTGCAGCTCCGAACTTTCATGGAGAGATCCCTTGAAATCATCAAAAATTCCTCTCTTTGCTTGAATGTCCTTACCTGTCGGTGGAGCGGATCAGCCTACCGGACATGTTATTACTGGGCGCGTAGCAGAGAAGCCCTGGTTCATCTCCAGGTGCGTTTGCGTCGCTGGGTCAACTGTTCAGCAGCAGGAACTGCTGAATCAATCTCCTGCACAGGTTAGAACGGGGGCTGGAACCTCTTTGGCGTTTAAAGGACGACTGGAGGTTCTTGTGGGCGATCTTTACCTAAACTAACTGGGAGCTCCAGGACAGAGGTTTGGAAGAGTCTAGGCAGTGCTGTCATGGTCCGGTCCGGTCCGTGAAAACCGTATTCCAGTTCACGGTTGGGTACATCGACTCTTATTCCGGGTATTCCTGTTCTCTCCCTTGATCTGTTGAGTGCCTCAATTGTTCCCTGACTGTTCCCTTCCCTTTCCCTTCCTTCTGAAGTCTTGCCTGCAAACTCTCCTGCGTCCTTACCTGCAACGCCGTCAGGTTCTACCGCCAGAGCAAGACCGGGGCCTTGCTGTGTCTAGTTAAGGAACATTATGTCGTTGTTCGGAATTGTCTCTGATTCCCAGCCTTCTCTAGGTTCGACCGGCCGTTTGCCGCTATCTTGAGTCGTGTACTGCCTCTTTTTATCCTCGCTTGCGCTGAGCAGGTCCGGCCGTTGCCACAATACTGAGTAGAAAACACTCTTCGTGTTCAATGTACTGTGTATAGAAAGAGCCCTGGCACTTGATCCACAGTCCAATGTGAGGTTCTGGCTCTGTGTGCTGTGTATGAGACCCAGCCCTACGTCCTGTTCCCAAGAAGGGGTCCCGGCTCTGTGTTCCATGTTCCTGAGTTCCATTTCCAAGGCTCCGAGGTTCCTGACTACAGAGTCCATAGCTCGGAGGTTCCAGAGTATCAAGTCCAAGGCTCCAAATTTCCAGAGTACCAAGTCCATAACTCGGAGGTTCCCGTCTCTCAAGACCAAGTCAAGGCTTTATGTCCCCGTCCTGTCCAAGCCTCGCCCAGCCCAGGAGTACCTCTCCAAGCTCTGTGCTGGAGTTCCCTTTTCCTGTCCCGGAGTCCACGTCCAGTCCTGTAGCCTCGTCCTGTCCTTGCCAAGATCCTAGTCCCGAGTCCTAGCCTAGTCCCGGATTCCGGTTCCGAGTTAAGACCCCTGTTCCTAGTCCCAACTAAGACCCAGGTTCCGGGTCCCTGTCCAGACTCTTGTTCCGGAGTTCCAAGTTCCTAGTCCAGGATCCTTGTTCCTCGTTCCACGTCTGGCTCCCGTGCTTCTAGCCTTAGTCCTAGACTGGGCCCTGAATCCTAGTCTCGCCCAGGGCCTGTGTCAGTGTCCAGCATCCTTTCTTCCCCTTTCCCCTTGCCTTCATGGCAAACCTAGTCCTATTCCTAGTACTTCAGTGTCTGTGTCTTGCATTTGGGTCCTCCATCAACGCCCCCCTTGTAACAAGTGCAGCGTTGTCTCCAAATCCTGGTTCACTCTGCCAGTCTAGCCATTGGATTGTGAGCGGCCGCATTCTGAACAGTCTGAGACAGAGTAGTAGTGTCTCAACAATGCTTTGGTGAGAACAGCCAGAGGCAAGGTAAGTAGGGGAGTTCATAAAGTATTTCTTTTTCAAATCTTGATAGAGTAGCGAGTATGTCTACAGAGCAGGTGTTCTTTTCTGGGTGCCAGATGTGTGATTTTCAGCAGGTTCCCAGCGTTCCCGATAGCCACATCAGCGCTCGATGCTCTGAGATGCAGCTCCTCCGAGACGGTGCTTGTGACTGGAGCTCCAGCTCGATGACCACCGGCTTGTGAGGGAAAGGGGATCTGTGATAGACAGGAGCTACCAGGAGGTTGTCTCCCCAAGGCTACAGAATACAGGTAAATGATTGACTGTCAGTGGGGGGAAGGGATAACATTAGATTCTGGATGGCTCTCCTGTGGCCGTCCCTCTCAACAATAAGTACTGCATTTTGAGTATTGTTAGGGGGATGACTTACGGAGGGGTCGCATATGTTTGGCCGTGAATCTGGCAGCGAATTTAGCCCTCCGGCTCGGAAGGGTAGGGAACTAAAACGGATGGCAGCAGTGATAGGGGGCTTTATAGTCGGGGTATAAATAGGCTAGTCTATGGAGGCAAATATGAAACACGGAAGGTGGTTTGCCTCTCAGGTGCCAGGATCCGGAGTATTTCTGAACGCGTCCTGAAAAGGGAGGATGAGCGGACAGAAGTCGTGGTTCATATTGGTACCACCGATATAGGAAGAAAAACGTAGGTGATCGTGAGAAAAAAAATGCAGAGAGTTAGGAAGGACGCTGCGAAGCAGGATCTCAAGGGTATTAATCTCGGTTTTATCCCCTGTGACTGCGACAGTGAGGAAAGGAATAGAATGAAGTGGCAGATAAATACTGGATGAAGAATTCCAGCAGGGGCAAGGATTAGGAATTCTCGTTAAATGGAACTCTTCTGGGGAAGGTGGGAACTCTTCCACAGGGACAGGTTGCACTTGAATCTGAAGGGGATCAATATTCTTGCGGGCAGATTTACTAAAGCTGCTGGCACTGGTTTAAACTAATATGGCAGGAAGTGTGCGCCAGGCTGATAGTGATGATGAGCCAAAAGGTTTACAAGTAGATTATGGGCGTTACATGAATGTAAAAAAGGACAGACCAATGGCTGGGTACAAATGCAGACAGAACAAAGGCTGAAATTGTTCCACCGAGACAAAATTGAAAAGGTCAATGGATACAGGACTAAGGGTGATTTGTTTAATTGCACGTAGCTTTCGGAATGACGTGAACGAGCTCGTAGCACAAATTGGGATGGGTGGCTATGACATTGTGGGCATCAAGAATTCGAGGCTGAAGGAAGCCCATATTTGAGAGATTAGCAACAAAGATATACTCTGCATTAAATGAACAGGCATGAAGGCAAAGGTGGTGGTGTGAATCTGTAAATAAGAGTTGGAATTACATCTTCAGAAAGAGGTGGCATGGGGTCAGAGAATGTTGAATCCTTATGGGTGGAGTATGGGTGGACGTTGAGTTTGCAAACGGAGCTGGAAAAAGCATGAAACAATTCTACTGGGGGATTTCAATTGTGTGGACGATCAGAGGGATCTTGGCATCCAAGTCCAGAGACACTCAAATCTGCTGCGATAGGTTGACTCTGTGGCTGAGAAGTGCTGCATTGAGCTTCATCAATCGTGCGATTGAGTTTGGGAGCCGAGAGTTAATAGGAACTTGATCAGATCCCACTTGGAGATCTACGCTCAGTTCTGGTCGTCTCATTACCGGAAAGATGGGAAAATAATAGACAGGATGCAGAGGAGATTTTCAAGGATGTTGCCTGGGTTGGTGAGCATGCCTTATGAGAATAGGTTGAGTGAACTCGACTCTTACTCCTTGGAGCGCCAGAGGATGAGAGGTGACCTGATGGAGGTGTATAAGATAATGAGAGGCATTGAACGTGTGGATCAGTGGCTTTTCCCCATGGCTGAAATGGCTAGCACGAGAGGGCACAGTTTAAAAGGAGCTTAGAAATAGGTACAGAGGAGATGTCAAGGGTAAGTTTTTTTATGCAGGGGCTCATGATTGCCTGGAATGGGCTGCTGGCGACGGTGGTGGTTGAGGACAGGATCTTTTAGGAGTCTCCTGGATAGATACATAGAGCTTAGAAAAATAGAGGGCTATGTGTAACGCCAGGTAATTTCTAAGGTGCAGCATAGCGTTGTGGGCCGAAGGGCCTGTATTGTGCTGTACTTTTTCTATGTTTCTAACACCGCACATAAAATCCCAATTGCAGTCTGGCCGAAGCCTTATAAAGCGACAGCATTACACGCTTGCTTTTGTATTCTTGTCCCCTCGAAGTAAATGCAAACATTGTATTTGGCTTCCTTTTTAGCGAATCAGCCTGTAAGTGACCGTTTAGGGAATCATGCACTAGGTCTCCCAACTCCGGTTGATCCTCGGATTTTTAATTTTTTTCCCCATGTACAAATGAGTCACGCCTACTTCTCTCTGCCCGCCTGTATGCATTATATTTCATCTCATAGCTCCTTGCCCGGTCCTACAATCTGTTTTAATCCTTCAGCAGACAGACTGCTCCTCCGCCGACATTCGTACAGGCCGCAAACTTGGCCACAAAGCCATTAATTTCTTAATCCAGTTCCTTGACATATAGCGTAAAAAAGTGGTCCGAACACCGACCTCTGCCTCACAGGACGAGTCACTGACAGCTAACCGGAAAAGGCCCCTTTTAATAGCCCGCATTGCTTGCTGCCAACATGCCAATATTCCATCCATGCTCCTACATTTTCTGGAATACCAAGGTCTCCTGTCTTGTTGTGCAGCCTCATGTCTGGCAGGTTGTCAAACGCCTTCTGAAATCTAATTACATAGCATCCACTGGCTCTCCTCTGTCTATCCTGCCCGTTATTTACTCAAAGAATTACAACAGATTCGGCAGGCAAGATTTCCCCTTTGTAAATTAATGCTGAATATGGCCTATTTCTATCATGTACTTCCGTAACCTAACCGTTAGTAATAGACTCCAACATCTGAGGTCACGATAAGTGGCCTATAAATTTATTACATCTGCCAGCTTCCCTTCCTAAATAGTGCAGTAACATTTGCAGATTTCAGTACCCAGGAACCATTTCAGAATTTAGTGACTCTCGAAAGCTCATTACTAATGCCTTCGCTATCTCCTCAACGACATCTTTCAGAAATTTGGTCCAAGTGATTTATTTACGTTCACACCTGTGCACCTCAGAGAGAGCTACATTTTACAAATCAGTGAACTCGAATGAATCAAAGACAATGGAAGTAGACAAACCAATTGTCGTTGTACATGTCATAAGCTCGAAGAAATGGAGGATACCACGTTGTGAGGCTGCTTTGTACCCTCCATTATGTGAACTGGTTTTGCTTGGCTGAATAAAGGTTTTGACGTATCCACAATGATGCTTCAGGGAATCTGCCGGACTAGGGATCGTTTCCATACAAGAGGCAATCTGTGAGGTGTTTTTTGGTATGATTAAATATGCAGGTTTGTGAATGGTGGAGTCTGTGTCTTCCCTGAGTGATTAAAGCTGTTTACTGGTTTCGTAACAGATTTCGTAACGAGCCATAAATTACCAATTGCCAATTGCGGAAGAGGCTCGATTAGAGTCGAGCCATTAAGAAGATGGCACTGATCAGCCAGAAAACGTTCAACTAACGGGATTGGAGCACAGCACTGACATTGATAAGAAGTGTTTAAAATTAAAGTTCATCGAACGCAAAACGGCAATAACTTTCCGGACACGAAACATCGCCGATCGCTGAAACAAATAACCCCAGTTCGGATAGGTGGCGAGTAGATCAGGAAAAGTTGGCCAACGTAGGCGCTTGCCACGGGTATTGCTGTTTCTATTCTCTGGGATTGTTCAAATAGGGTCACAGAAACTTAATTGGCAAGCACACAGGTGTTGCACTGAGTAAATGCACGTGATCTTTAGAGGAATCAATAAAGGTTTCTTTTTTCCTTCCAGTAAATACAAATTCTCTCTGTGCCTATCTGATCATTATTATTTAGGGGTAATCCTTGTAACACATTTTCTGTATATTAATATCTACAACTAGCATCATCCAAAATCAGTTCATAATAGCATTAAATATTTAGGCCTACACAATAATATTTATGTAAATCACTGGAAAGCCACAACACTAAACACAGCAAGAATATTATAAAAGTATCTAGTAAATGAGATCTCGGTGTGATAGTATATGCCTGTACCCCAGGTTTTAGGAACTGAAACAGAAATAAAAATACAACGACAATAATAACTCTTCTCGGGCTTCCAGCTGGGTACAGGCATCGATTACAATCGAGTTTCGACGCCAGTCTCCGCCATCGCCATCTGGGATGATACCCGAGCATATCTAGTCCGGAGGTACTTATACCCCAGTAGTCTGCCCCTTCTGATTGGTATGCCATAAATACCGGACATGCCCATGCATTCCTGGCCATGTTTATTACGTGAAACAAGAACAGATATAGTTATTCCCTTTGCAGATATATTTTGTGCCAGTCCTTTCAGAAAGTAATGCACCAGAATGCTTAGAAATAGCAAAAGTTGCGTCGTTATATAAGGGAAGCAGAGATAAGCCAGGGAGCCACTGGTTGATGAGGTTTCAACCAGTGGAGTATCAGCTAATGGATGGGATTTAGATGGGTGGTATTGACCTGCAAAGCAAGTGGTTTCGCCGGCAGGAGGTTCAGTTTGACAGAGGGGGCAAATAAGTGACATATGAAATACAGCACCTGGCGTTGTGGTGTATGCACTTTGGACGGAACGAGTAATGTGCAGAAAAGTTTCTAACCGGCGAGAAAATCCAGAAATAGGACATGAGAATGAACTGATAAATATTTGTTCTGGATTCCCAGAAGGCGAACTTGCAGGGTGACTTGGTATTAACGAAGACTAATGCAATGTTGGCATTCATTTTAAGAGGACTCGAATTTGATGCCGGAGAAGGTGTGGAGGTCACGTCATTGTCCGTAGTGAAGAAAGTGGTTTATGGGTTCTTTCTCGGAGAGGAGGCTAATGGTTTACAGGAGGAGGAAGGAATTCAGGGTTGAGGAACAGATCAACTAAGAAATGACGGCGGAAGTGTTCGATTAGGTCAACTGTTCAATTCTGCCTCTATATACTATGGTTTAGCCGAACACCATGTCATTTGTCCATCTGAATTAAACACTTGGCCTTCGCTTAAAATCTATCGACGACTTCTACCGTGAGGAGTTCATTAAAGTTATTTATTGACTCCAACAAATCTCCTGGGGAAATGAGGAAGATGGACGCATTCATCACTATGTCAAGCAAACAAATCGACAACCTGACATTCTGCAGTTAATATTTGTACCGTGTTGAACCATGTCCTGTGTAGTTGAACTTCATAATGTTGACACGAAATTATTGAACACGGGAAAACACGACAGCTGAAGTTGGGATCTCTGCACACAAAATCCCTTGAAGGTGCCGGTGTGGAATGCAGTCAGGTAAATCTCTCCACCTACTCAGTCTGAGCATGAACCCGGGCCAACCTGTTATCCGGGGCGGTCAGTGTGAATTCCCCGTTCTCCATTGACGACAGTTTTCTTTTCGCTAGGTGCTCGGTTTCCTCTCCGTCCCTGAGAAACAACGGCTTGGTAGGTCACTTAACCGAGGAAGCATTTACGCGGGGTTGCGTAAAAGGGTTTGGCGGTGACGACAGTGGGAATATGGTGAAACAAAATAAAAAGTTTTAATAATTGGTAGGATGTGGAGGTCGCGTTCTGCGGGTGCCGAAGGGTCGGTTCCCGTGCTGTCTCTTTCTCGGGATAGAACCAAGTTTATCCTCGCCTCTGCCACGTTCTCCGATGACCGCTAGCTCTCTTGTCTCAAGATGGAAAACACATTGTGACCGCTTCTGAGAAGAACTTAGATATTTTCTTTATTAATTAGTTGAATAATTGACGTGAGCGGATATTTCGCTGCGCAGATGAACTGCTCTCTGAATTTGGACTGAGTTACCCCATAAATGAACGTGTTTGTGCAGCAATTTAATATCAGCAACATGCCTCCGGATTGTTCAAGTAGGTATTCCGAATGGTTGTAATTATTTGGATCCTTTCCGGCAATGTTGTAATAAAGGTATTCGGCAACATTCACCGACCACAGGAGGATGAAGCTTCCGGAGATGGTTAGAAGTAAGATCACAGACCTCCTCCTGCTCTCCATCTCCGGGTCACTGTGATTTTCCGTCTTGCTCTGACCCCTCAATCCCTTACGGACGCGGCTAGTCACCAAAATCTGTCTCACTGTCAGAGAGTTGAACAGTAATATTAACACAAACGGCAGTAATGGCGTTAGAACTTTAGAAAACATTCCGAATCCCACCCAACCGGGAGCCATATAGTATTCAGGATTTCGAGTACAGAGCCAGGGTATATTGTCAACCACTCTCACAGGCTGGTATATAAAGAAGTAGGGCACATTTTTAAAGCAGAATAGGACGCCGGTTGTTGTCAGAACCACAGACGCAATTTTCCCGGTACAATATTTAGCTTTCATTTTCTGGCAACAAATGGCGACAAACCGGTCAAAGGTAAAAGCGACAGTGAACCAGACAGAACAGTCTGTGGCTACAAATCCCCCGGCAGCGATCACCCTGCAAACGGGGGTGAAGTCAAAGAAAGTCCAGGGGAAATAATTGCGTCTGACCGACCACAATATGACCTCTAAGATGATTGTTAGTAGATCCGCCGTTACCATGGCCACTAGGTAGCGAGTGGTGCACGTGGAAAGGCCGCATTTTCCCCGGGACAGGATCACAATCGCCACCAAATTCACTGGGGGAACAGCAAAAAGAATATGGGAATTACTGTCTTCCCGGCCCAAAGATCTCAAAGCAAAGTTGATTTCAAAGTTATGAGCAATTAAACTTTGCCAGAAAATCATTGCTAGAGGATTGAAAGGTGAAAAGCAGGTGTCACAGACGCCATTAACGCATGATTGTTCGGTGATGGGGTACGTTACTCGGTACTACATATGAGTAGATTTTGGGGAGCAGGCATTTCCAACTGATCGCCGAGGACGCATTGGAGAAATCAATATAAATCTCCCACCATCCTGTTTTTGACTGATGTGTAAAGCCTTCATACTTCGGCAGCTTTCTCAGCGATGGAGATTGCTGCGTTCCCGTCACCGACGTTCTGTCGCTCTCCTGGCACACACACACAATTTTTCCGATTTCAGGCCGAAGACTCTTTCTGGGCTCACCATTTTTCAACCACCCACAGGGGGCGCGCTTGACTCGCTTATTTTAAATTCTGCTGCTACTCTTGGCTGCCAATTCAATACACTATGTAAAGCTATCCAAACAGGAAGTTCACGTTTTCGTTTTTGACCACTCTTCCTGGCCCGTTGAAGTTTCATGTATTTTATGTGTTAGTGTTTAAACCATCCATTTCCCAATTCAAAGACAATGTAGGAGCTTCAATACATCTGCCTCTTTCAGGGTTTGCTCCAAGTCACTGCAGCGTTATTCTCAATACCCCGATGGTTATTCTTCCAGAACGGAGTATTGCACGTACCTTACCCGAACTGACCACTACTGGGTACCTCTAGATTGACACTGAACTCCCTCTTCACTTCACGAAAGAGGGCTTGGAAACAAACCCTGCTGCAGTAAAACGTGCAAAAATCACGCATTTAATTTTTTTTGAAACCCTTTGGTTTGGACTTTAACTCATAGGTGATGTCAGCTGCTCTTCCCTTAATCTCAGCGGCGATTCACATCACGCGTTCCCTTCAAACTTTCAGCAATTTCTCCAAGCACAGTGGAATCTCTTTGAATTTGGATTTAAAGCATATTGTTCTATTGTTACGGTGGAACACAACGTTGCCCGTGAAGGTTCCGAGCGCGCTGAACTATCGGAGTTTACTTTGGCAGCGACTTTCCATTGATAAATCAAAACTGCGCGCAATAAATACATCTCCCCGATCAACCATGCTACATCTGTTTCAGCCGCCGCTTTATTTTCAGCCGTGTGGACAGATGAAACCGCAATAGAACATCTGAACGAGCAAAAAGATTTGTCACAATATCTCCACCTCACCCTCTGATCACATTGTCATCGGTATCACAATGCTGTCGGTAAACTGAACGAGTACAAAGACCGCGCACACAGAACTGCAAATTTTAGTTCGCCTCTGTTCTTACCAGGAACGCCAATTACCGCAATGATCAAGTAATATATCTTCCGCACACTGTAAAATGTTTCAAGCATGCTACCTGAAAGTCAGCCTGTCTTCCAGCTGCCCGCGATCTTGCCGAAGCAACTCTGAGCTGATGAATCTCCACGGTCATTCCTTTATAGTCGCTCCAGCACACTGCACATTCAGTACTACACAAGGCTGACGTGTTCCAACAGCTGTGGTAAAAATAAACATGATGTAAATCAAGTAAAATCCCAATTGTGCTGAGGTATGGAGAGATTGATACGAAATTGCGAAATCTCAAAGATGAACAAATGACAATCCGAGAAGTCAGTGAATGTTGTTGCGAAACACTCTCAGGCTCATCTCCCGGTTTCATCATTGTTATTGTTGATCTTGTCCATTTCTAGGCTCCATGGACTTTATCATGAATGATATACTGTCACTTCGGCTGTTCTGTATCACTCTGCGAATTGTCCTTGTGATAGATAACAACAATAGAAATTTACAAAAGACAATGTCGTTTCTAATTTTTTCGAAAATAGTAAAGAACCTTAAACGAATAGAGCATCCAGGTTTACGAAGATGCTGAATGCTTGCACATCGTTAATCAAAGTTATCTTCTGCCATAATGAGGCCAGTTTCAGTTTCAATGATCTACACCTCGTATAGATAACCTCCATTCTAATGGCAACAACATCGATTTTTCTAACTTCCGAAATTTCTCTCTTCCTCCTTCCTTCCTACTTCATTTCTCTACTCCAGACTCGTACCACTTCTTTTGACCTGCTTCTCACCTTCCCCAGGTGGCTCTCCTTCTTTACGTTCTTCCACGATCAATCTTCTTCCTGATCTTCGGATGATCAATTTTCCGAGGACGCCGCGCCCCAGTAGCTCCAATGACTACAGACCGGTGGGATTGACCTCGCACATCATGAGGACCCTGGAGAGACTTGTTCTAGAGCAGCTCCGGCCTATGGTTAGGCCACATGGTCTACATTTCGCAGACCAGTCCCGACTAGGAGTTGAGGATGCCATTGTCTACCAGCTGAACCGTGTCGACGCCCACCTGGACAAGCCGGCGAACACTGTGAGAGTCATGTTTTTTGACTTCTCCAGTGCGTTCACCACCATCCGCCCTGCTCTGCTGGTTAAAAAGCTGACAGGAATGCAGGTGGATGCTTCCCTGGTGTCATGGATTACTGACGACCTGACTGACATACCAGAGTACGTGCGCTTGCAACACTGTGTGTCAGACAGAGTGGTCAGCAGCACTGGGGCTCCACAGGGGACTGTGCTGTCTCCCTTTCTCTTCACCATCTGCGCCTCGGACTTCCACTACTGCACAGAGTCATGCCATCTTCAGAAGTTTTCTGATGACTCTGCCATAGTTGATGCATCAGCAAGGGAGATGAGGCTGAGTACAGGGCTGCGTTGGGAAACTTTGTCAGATGGTGTGAGCAGAATCATCTGCAGCTTAACGTGAAAAAGACTAAGGAGCTGGTGGTGGATCTGAGGAGGGCTAAGTCACCGGTGACCCCTGTTTCCATCCAAGCGGTCAGTGTGGACATGGTGGAGGATTACAAATACCTGAGGATACGAATGGACAATAAACTGGACTGGTCAAAGAACTGTCTACAAGGAAGGTCAGAGCCGTCTCTATTTCCTGAGGAGACTGAGGTCCTTTAACATCTGCCGGAAGATGCTGAAGATGTTCTATGAGGCTGTGGTGGCCAGTGCTATCATGTTTGCTGTTGTGTGCTGGGGCAGCAGGCTGAGGGTAGCAGACACCAACAGAATCAACAAACTCATTCGTAAGGCAAGTGGTGTTGTGGGGGTGCAACTGGACTCTCTGACGATGGTGTCTGAAAAGAGGATGCTGCCCAAGTTGCATGCCATCTTGGACAATGTCTCCCATCCACTCCATAACGTACCGGTTAGGCACAGGATTACATTCAGCCAGAGACTCATTCCACCGAGATGTAACACTGAGCGTCATAGGAAGTCATTCCTACCTGTGGCCATCAAACTTTACAACTCCTCCCTCGTAGTGTCGGACACCCTGAGCCAATAGGCTGGTCCTGGACTTATTTCCACTTGGAATAATTTACTTATTATTTATTTATTTATTTATGGTTTTATATTGCTATATTTCTACACTATTCTTGGTTGGTGCGACTGTAACGAAACCCAGTTTCCTTCGGGATCAATAAAGTATGCCTGTCTGTCTGTCTGTCTGTTCTGAAGGATGGTAATTGTCGCCTTCCTATCACCTATGTCTGCCTCTCTGATCGTGCGGCGAAGTTGCACTCTGTCCCTGTCCAGAGACAAAGTTGAAAGGAAATTTATTTCTTCCGTTTTGATGTCTTTATTTCCACCTTAATACTCTGTTTGTCACCCGTCCATAGGGACCCCGCTTCTCTTAAAATTTCCAGCTGCTCTTGACAGGGCTTCCTTTACACTGTGTTAAGGGATCTGATCAGATTCCTTCTTCTCCAGTCCTTCCCACATACAATATCCCAACCTCTTATTTTGTCCCCTACCCCACTCATCTGGCGTAACCTACTACCTCTTGTTTGTCCTGCTCCTCCTTGTGCTTGCCCAACATTCATATTCTGGCATCTTCTACTCCTTTTCTAGCCCTGATGAGGTCCTGGTCCGAAAGACGGACTGTATGGTCATTGTCATATCTGTGGTCTGACCTGCTGAGGACCAAAATGATCTTCCCCTCCCGTCACAGACCAATATATTCCGTATCTTTTCCCTTCCCTAACTCCACCCAACCTCTTGTATCGCCAGTCAAATAACAACATCCACTATCCTTAAAAGTCTATTCCTACATCATTATTGCAAACCTATCCTGTCCTCCCTCCACAGTCCGATTAATATCTTCCGTCCTGAAACCTCCCCTCCCTCCATACACCTATTATTATACCATTGAGCATCATCACAGACATCTCCTCTGTTGACAAGGAAACAATTTCCTCAGCTATTCCCATCCTCTCTGTTCTCCGCACTCTCATTAATACCGCATCCTGCATAATGTCACCTCCTCACGCTAGAAAGGCATTATTACCCGAATCGATTGGATTCCAAACTCGGCTTTATCCACTTAGCCTTACCTAGTGTAATCCCAATACGGATTCCTCCAACACCTCTTAATACTGCAAGCAGTATAATGATTTTCGCCCTACCCTCTACTCACCCACTAATGCTCCTCCATGTCTAATCCACACGTCCATTAATACCATAAGCAATATAATCTCTCAGTACGCACTGTGAAAGACACGGGCACTATGAGAGAATTTCGAGACTTACGCATAGAAGCGAGTATTACTAAAGAGACTATTGGGTCGTTAAAAGATGTGAATTTAAAAACGTCACATGGACCCAATGGAGGAGATCCCAGTGTTCTGAAAGGGTTAGCTGAGTGACTGTAGAGGCAATAGCGTTGAACTTTGAATGATCACTAGATTTCGGAATATCCCCGATGAGTAGAAAAGAGCAAAAGTCAATCCATTCCACTCTTTAAGACGGAAGGTCGGCAAAAGACAGGAAGCTATAGGCCAGATAGCTTGACCTCAATGATTGGAAACACGTTGTTCTCCATTATGATAGATGCGGTTTCGGATGCATGCAGAAACGTGACAAAACAGATCTAATTTTACCATGGTTTTCTGAAGAAGAAAAACGTCCTGGTACATCTGTGAGAATTCTTCGAGGAAAATAACAAGCAGGATTGATAAAGGAAAGTACGTGAGTGTTGTGTACTTGGGTTTTCAGGAGACCCTTGACCTGATGATGCACAAGAGACTGCTGTATAATATAAGAAGTCTTGGTATTACAGGAAAGATATCATTGTGGATAGAATCAGAATCAGGTATAATATCACCAGCATATTTAGCGAAATGTGACAACTTTTCGGCAGCAGTACAATGGAATACATGGCATAGGGATAGAAAAGTGTCATTTAATAATTAAACAAGAAAATATTGAGGTAGTGTCCATCGGTGCCATGTCCATTCTGAAATCGAATGGCAGAGGGTAAGAAGCTTTTCCTGAATGATTGACTATGCACCTTCAGGCTTCTGTACCTCCCTCGTGATGGTAATAATGAGACCAGGGCATATCCTGGATGATGGGTTAATTGATAATGGACGCCCCCTTTTTGGGGCACGATCCTTGAAGATGTCCTGAATACTACAGAGATCAGTGGTTATGATGGAGCTGAGAAATTTCACAACTCTCTGCAGTTTACTTCAACCCTGTTCAGCAGCGTCACCGTCCCGCAGACCAGACGGTGATGCAGACAGTTGATATGCTCTCCACTGTACATCTGTAGAAACATGCGACCTTTTTGGTGACATACCAAATCTGCTCAAACCCTTAATAAAGTATAATCGCTGTCCTACCTTCGTTATGGCTGCATCGATATGCTACGTCCAGGTTAGATCCCCAGAGATATTGACACCGACGAACTAGCAATCGCTCAGTCCCTCTACTTCTGATCTCTCTATGACACTGGTATGTGTTTGATCGTCTTACCCCTTCTGAAGTCCTTAATCAATTCTTTGGTCCCGGTGGTGTTGAGTGCAACGTTGCTGCTGTGACACCAATCAGCTAGCTGGTATATCTCGCTCTTATACGCACTCTTACCACCATCTGAGATTCTGCCAACACTGATTGTATGATCAGAAAATTTATGAATGTCATTTGACCGGTACTTTTTGCACACGGTAGGGATATTGAGAGAGTAGAGCATTGGGCTACGCACACTTTCCTGAGGCGAGCCAGTGATGATTTTCAGCGATTGGAGATGTTATTTCCAAAACGCAGAGACTGTGATCTTTCTAACCAGAATCCAATTGCAGAGGGAGGTACAGAAGACCGGGTTATGCAGCGTTTTGATCAGAACCTCTGGAATGATGGTGTCTACTGCTGAGTTGTAGAGATGGAATAACCGTCTGAAATAGGTATTTGTACTGGCCAGGTGACCGAGGGCAGCGCGGAGAGCCAACGACTTTGTTGGTCCATGCTGAACCAGGAGTTAAATATATCGTTAACCAAACTCTCAAAGCATTGCGTCACCATCAATGTGTGTACTTCTGCACGATAGTCGTTCAGGTGGCTTATCCGGCTCCTCTTGGACACTGGTATAATTGTTGCCCTTCTGAAGCTGGTGGGAAATTCCACTAACAAAGAGAGATTGAAAATGTCTTTCAACACCTCCGCCATTTGGTTGGCACGGGTTTTCTGAGCCCTAATTGGTCTTCCAACAGAGCCTGGCGCCTTCTGAGGGTTTCCCCTCTTGAAGAATAGTCTGTTATCAGCGTCCAAGAAAGAGATCACAGGGTGAATACCGGCTGAATGTTCGGAATCAAGGATTGTGAATGAAGTGGAATTTTCTAGTTGGCTGCCGGGGACCCTGTTTCGCAGGGCTGGGTGTTGCGAAAGCTTGTATTCGCTTCAAATGTCAGTGATTTGGTTTCCAGACATAAAAGCTTTGTGGCCAATTTTCTGGGCAATACCAAGTCAGGAGGAGGGGTTGGGCATGCTGTAGAAAGAGAAATCTGCAAGCCCGCGGTTACCATAGCGAACAGAGAGCGAGTGGTGCTGATGGAGGGGACAGATTTTCACCAGGAGAGGATCACAGTCGCCACTAAATTCACTGAGAAAACAGGAAAAATAATTCATGACTTTCTGGTTATCCGCTCTATGGGTCTTAGCGACATCTCGTTGTGGTGAGTATGTTTGGTAGCAGGGTCTTACCAACAACCCAACTTTAGTTTTCGAACAGCTCAACTCTGGACGTTTACAAGACGGACAAACTGCGTTCTACAAATGCGCGCAGTGGAAATCATATTGAACAGTGCCAGGACAGGTACGGTGTTTTCGGACAGATCGCTAGAGAGAGCATTATGCAAAAATGGATGTAAAACTGCGTTTATCTGCTATCCGACTCGTCGGTACAAGCTCGGTATTTTTCTAAGAGTTCGCGCTCCATTCGACGTCCATTCACGTGCGTTCGCTATAGACGAGTACGCCGATAATCCGCTTCACTCTCCAGTTGCCGGTTCTCCGGTTCCCGTGCACACCTTCTCCTTCCCGAGTCCCCGAATCCGGTGTTTCCAAACTAACCACCGTTGTCCCCGCACCAGCGCTTCAACTGAGGAACGTCTACTGGCCGCGCCTCCGTCAAACATACCGGTTACAGTTTACAGTTTAATTGTTCACAGGTTACGTGATGAAAACCTTCAGCTTATTACATGAACACTGCAAGGCCGGATCGCTTTCAGATTTGAGGTTGGTACTGCAGAAACTCAGCAGACCATACAGCAACTCTTGCAAAGAGAAAACAGTGCTATATTTCGGGCCGAATTCCTTCTTCAGGACTGGAAGGGAAGAAAATAAGTCAGGGTAAGAAGGTCGGGAAATGGGAGGAAGAAGCACACGGTCACAAGTGATAGGTGAATCCTGGAGGGACGGAGGGGTGAAGTAAAGAGCTGGAGAGGTTTTGGTGAAAGTCATAGAGGAGGGTTAGAGGTCTGCAAGGAGAGGATAGAAAACCAGAGAAGAGGGGTAGGGGGAGGGACGTCAGAGGGAGGTGATGGGAAGCTAAGGAGAAAGGTGAGAGGGGGAAACAGGAATAGGGAAAGGTGGAGGAGTGGGGTGCGCAATGACCGACAGCTCCAGAAATCAATGTTCATGCCATCAGTTTGGAGACTAATCAAACGGAATATAAGGTGTTGCTCCTCCAACCTGAGCGTCGCCTTATCTGGGTAGTAGAGGAGGTCACAAACTGACATGGCAGAGTGTGAATGGAGATTGAATTGAAATGGGCGGACTTCTGGAAACTCCCTTATTCCTGACGGACGCAGCCTATGTGCTCGGCTAATCCCTTTTTCAATCTACGTTGGCTCTTTTCGATATACAGGAGACCACAGCTGGAGGAACGGACACAGTAGATGACATTAACAGACGCGCAGGTGAAGTGTCGCCTCATCTGGAAGAACTATTTGGGGCCTTGAATGGTAGTGAGGGAGGATGTCTAGCGGCATCTGTCGCAATTGTGCCGCTTGCAGGGATAGGTACAGGAAGGCGGATCACTCGGGAGGTACGAGTGTCGCTTAGGGGAGGATGTCTGTGGTAAGCAGAAAGTTTTTTTTTTGGCGGGGGTATTGTGGTCGGTGATTGGATGCTTTTGGAGATGATGGCATTTACGGAGAATTTTCTGACGGGTGCGGAGGCTACTGCGGTGTTAAGTGCGGACAAGAGGAGCCTTATTCCTAACGTGGTGGCTAAAAGATTAGGTGAGGGCAGATGTGCGCGAATTCGAAGAGATGCCGGCGTGGGCAGCGTTGATGAAAGTTCAGGTAGCTTTAAGAATCAGTGGGTTTATAAAAGATATCATTATATCGACGAAGGGGAGGGAGGTGTTGGAAATAGGCTGTTAATTTGATTGCAGCTTCTGTAGTATTTGGAGTCAAAGTTGATGAAGTCTACTAGTCCAGCATGGGTGATGGAAACAGCACCAATGCAGTCGGCGATGCAGCGGAGGAAGAGTTGGGGAGCGATATGGGTGTAGTCTTGAAACATAACCTGTTGCACATTCCCGACAGTGGATATGGAGAGGTCAAAGATACATTGTATTTATTGCAGGAGTTATTGAATGAAAGCACCCGGGTTTTGTTTAGGTCCCATCTGGAATACGGTGTAAGATCCTGTTCCCCATACTAACACAGATTATATACTTAGAATTCCAGCAACATGATTTCTATTTTATTTATTTCTAATCTCTACTTGCCTGACTTCATGTGAGGAAACTTGTGAGATATCCTACGTCGGTGATGCTCTGCTTGATTAATAATGTTATGTTCCTCCCTCCCATCATTTCATCCCTTACAGTCACATATAAACCATCTTTACCAGCTTTCTCTAATTACATGAATTGCATTCCTTCTAGCACCGGGAAATGGTTTCTATTCTTGTATTCACAGCTTCCAGGTCGTGATTCTAAGCACCTGCATGTCCCAGCTCTCCTGCCATTTTTCGCTGTATCCACATTCATCAAAGTCTCACTCACTGGTGAATAGTGACGCAAAGTATCAAAAAGGATTTTCAATACTTCCTTGCACTCCAGACACGTTTCCTCTTTTGTCTCTTATCTCTCCCATACTCTGGCTCGTCTTCTTCCTGTTTTTCACCTACTTTAACGCCGCTCTCCCATGCCTTCCCATGTCCCTTTTCAATTCTTCTAAGTCCATTGTTAAATCCCTACTGGATACATTCTGACTTTCCATAGCCCTGCCTGATCCTTCCTATAAAATCTTAAGTATATTTATTTCTTCTTCTTGAAGAGGTGTTCCATATCTCTTATCAACCAGGGTTAATTTACAGGGCCTTCTGATGCCCGCCTCAGTGAAATAAGCCAATGCTGAACCCCAATCAAATGCCCCATTAACAATCTCTATTTTTCTGTTGTGCATTTGAAGGAAAATATCGCTTCCTTAATTCGGTTCCCAGGTTCCTACCGATTAGTATCAATTAAGTACATTCCATATTGTCTACTGCTATCCCAGTGTAAGGTATGTCGAACAGCTGTGCTCTGTCTTTCTGAAATGCTGGCACGCGGAGAGATCAGTTACCTGACCCATTTCTCTTTCTAGTATTAGCACAAGCTGTAATGTCCTTTCGTCGGCCTGCCCGCTACTTGTGCCAGGTCTCCATCCTGTACACAGCTGATAAATTCTGCCATATCTAAACCTCTTAAACAGAGGAATTACCGATGAATATCATTGAAGTTCATTGTTGCCAGTGATAAAATCCGTGTTTCTCCAAGAATCATTGCAAAATCTATGCCCCGATCTGTTACAGTCTCTGTGTGTTGTTTTCGTTTTCGTGATGGCAGCTCTGTACAAAATACTCTCAAACGAGTGTTTGTTTCCTTCCTACGTCTGAGTTCCACTCACAGTCTATTAACATGCAATCCCACCACAGTGTCCTCACTGTCCGCAGCTGTGATACTATCACACTCTCCCTGTGTTTAAAAGGCTTTCCCTTTACTCTCTTTTACCCGACTATAAGCATTTTGAAACATCCGAACACCGAGAAATCATTCCTCCCCTCTGATTGAATTAACTTTATTTCTTACATCTTTCGCATACATGAGGAATAAAAATCTTTAGGTTACGTCTCAGTCTAAATGTGCAATGTAGAATCCTGGTAATTTATAATAAGTTATAACAAACAGAACAATCAATGTAACATAGAAAAAAAAATAAGCGTCAGGTAATCAGTTTGATGGCCTGGTGGAAGAGGCTGCCACGGATCCTGTCGGTCCTGTATTTTATGCTATGTAACGTTCCACGGATAATTGTAAAATTTCTGCGATAGTCTTGAATTCGATCATGTCAGGGTGACCAGGCACATGATTGTTTGAATTTATGATATGTTTGCAAAGTTTACCGATTTTTTAAACAGATTTATTCTAAAACTCCGCCGAATTGCAATTGGAGTGGGCGTTATCTACACAGATGGCCATTTAACGTAAAAACATACTTCATTCCATCCTTCAGCTCTTGTCTGAAATTCCTCTGTGTCAGTGTATAGACACAGGTATTGATGCACACACTGAGAGTCTGCAACATGTACCCACATTGCTGTAGTATATATACTGGGGAACTCAAATATCTGTTCAGGTAATAATAATTTTCTGCTTGCCATTTCAGGGACTGAACTGCATAGGGCATCCAAAATAATACGAAATTAGCTGAAATTGCAAGCAATAAAATCATTGATTTTCTGCGGTTTTCCACCTCGATTGTCACTGCTCTTCCGAAGCCCTCTGAGGACTCTTATTTGCCGCAATTATATGTTTTACTGTTAACCCATTGAAGATAAGAATTAAGCCAATTGGTAGCAATGGTGTTAAAATGCCATCCAGTATTTCCATTCCTTTCCACACGGGTAAAGTAGGGCGAGGGCGCATCGCCACGGCATGTTGTCAATAATGACGTAATGTTCAACATCAAAGTAAAACGGGACACTTCTCCCGCAGCTCACTATAAGCACGGTCACCATAACCGCCGTTGCTGTTCTGTCAGTGCAGTATCGATCTCGCAGCTTTCGACAGCATATTGTGATGAAACGATCAAAGGTAAAACTGACCGTAAACCAAACAGAACAGTCCCTCGACATAACAAGTAATACAACTGTCACTGCGCATACAGGAGTGATGAGCAGGGATCTAGAATAAATGTAGATGTTGTTGGTCTGTTCCACTAATGCGAAAACTATTACCACCATCAGATCCGCTGTTGCCATTCCAACCAGGTAACGGGTGATGCATTTGGACAGTCCGCATTTTCCCCGAGATAGGATCACAATCGCCGTTAAATTAACTGCAAGAAATTTGGAGAGAAAAAAATAAAATTAACACAAAATTATCATTAGCTGCAAATATCTGAATACCACAGGATATGATTTTTTTTTGGAAGTGAGAAACATAAATTCAATTTGTGAGGAATCAGTCCGTGGACACTGGCTTGACAATAGTGGACAGAATCAGCAGTTGGTTGGCGACTTTCTGACAAAATGGAACCGGGAATTTGATTTCCACGTCTCACGAACCGGTGAAGGTCGATCGCTCCATAAATAACACTATTTCCATTGTTTGAGTTGAAATAGCTGAAGGGATTGTTTGTGGTGAAATCATGAGATTTAATGCATAAGTTACAATCTAACGTTTTATGGAAGAACAGACCGGAGTGTCGATGTTAGACTGGCCGGTCAGTTGAAAAAAGCTTCTGATCTGGAAAAACGACCACTGTCGGTCCAGAAATCCGAGCAAGGTGAAACTATGTACTTTTACCAATATCGGCACCAACGTAATTGACAAAACAAGTAATAAAATAAATCACATAGAAACAATATGGAAGCTGAATAACAAAACAATTAGATGCTTGAATTCTCTATTCTGGAAACACATTTCAGTCGAAGTTCGCTTCTGTGCTCAGTAAATGTCCAAACGGTGCAATTGATCGAAAGCAAGATGACGACAGCACCATAAATACAGTGACCAGCTCCAGTACCTTACCAGGGATACCAATCACTACAATTGCAGGATAGAAAACGCCCGCGATGTAGCAAATCGCTGGATATCCCATATTCCGTCAGTTGCACGGAAGCTTCCAATTGTTCATGTGGTTCAGAGTTATATGCAATTCAGAGTAATTCCACTGGGGCAATTAGTGAGGTTATAGCATCGGTCGCATGAGGGACAACCAGCTACACAAACAGTTACATTAAAGTGTATTTCTGACTCTGTAACCCTGCCATGAAATCGGATCCCCAGTGGATGTTACAAGTTGTTAACTTTTAAACAGATTATAATACGAACCTTACCAATGTACTTTCCAAGACATCTGACGTCAGCTGCTGAAATGGGACATTTTCTGATCAGTGTTGTTTCTAACGTGCACAATTATCCGGAACAATCAACATGGGCAATCAATCGCAAACAGATTTAATTTGTCCCATTCAGCGGACAACATTCGTCTCCGACATTGAGGGCAGGATATCAGCTCGGCCAGTAAAATAGGGTACAATTTATTGAAGGGGAAGATAGGATCTTATTTTTGTCGCTTGTTTTAGAAATATCGATAAGCTTCAAAATGTCCAGCGATAATTTGAAAGGAAGAGATCGGGAAATGAACACGCAGATTTTCCCCATTCAAGGTCTATACAAGGTCTAGACTCTATAGAGAGGGTGCGTGGTTACTGGAGAGGGAGTGCAGAGGAGATTTACAAGGGTGTTGCCTGGAATGGATGTCGTACCTTAGGAGAACAGGGCCTTTTCTCCCTGTAGTGACAGAGGATGAGAGGTGACCTGACAGAGATGTATAAGATGAAGAGTGTGATTGATCGCGTGGATAGTCTGAGTTTTTCTCCCAGGGCCGAACCGGCTCACACAGAATGTTATAGTTTTAAAGTGCTTGGTAATAGGTACATAAGAGATGCCAGGGGCAGCTTTTTCACACAGAAATTGCTGTTTGCATTGAATGCAGTGCCGGCGGCGGTAGTGGAAGCGGATTCAATAGGGCATTTTAAGAGTCTTTTAGGCAGGTACATAAGTGTTAGAAATATAGAGGGCTATGCGCTCGGGAAAGTCTAAGGAGTTTCTTGAGTATTTACATATTCGGCACAACATTGTGGACCGAAAGGCCTGCAATATGGAGTATATGCAATTTGTTTTATATTCCATCGTTAGAGTGAATCTACAACTAGAGTTCATATGCTTGCGGAGAAAGTTGAAATATTCAAGCAGTGTATGTCGTAGAAGCTATTCAGTCGGAGAGTCGAGCGAGTGTGGAATGAACCGCAAGCGTAAGTGACAGATTCGGATTCAACTGTATCATTACAGTGAAGGTTGTGTAGGTACGTGAATGAGAGAGGGACGGAGGGTGAAGATAAGTGGGGTGAGGTGGAAGATCACAGAGGGATGACCTAGATGGGCGGAAGAGCCTATTTCTCTGCAGTAATAATCTGTGACATCATGACTATCTCTGTCCCATTTCCCCATTCAATGTCTTCTCATTTTGGTCACCAATCTAATTATTTGCAGAATACAGGGTGTGTTCAAGCTTACCTTTCAAGCTTATTTCATTCTGATCCTGAAACCTACACTACTCCGTGCCTATTGTGGAACTAGTACCGTTGGGCAGCTCTTGGCTTATTGGAAAAACAAAGTCTCGCCTCTCTGCATCCAGGGTGGAACCTGTACCAATGTGCAGCCCTCGGCTGACTGGAGAGAGTCTCACGTCTGTACCTATCGTGTGACTGGTGTCGGTGTGCGAATCTGCTATCACTGGAGGATGATTCGCCTCTCTGTATCCATCGTGGATCTGGTCTCAAAGCAGGATGTGCGGAACTGGTATCATCACTGTGGGCTGACTCACCACTCGGTATGCATTGTGGAACATGTACTGATGCATGGCCCTCGGCTTCTTTGAGAATATCTCAGCGCTGATAGTACGCTTTTCCCTCTCACACTTTGAATATGATTTGTGAGGCTGACTGCGCCAGTCTCTCCGTGTGATACACCGTTTCTTGTAAATTGCTTTCTATCAGTAACTCGGAAACTGTTGACATTTGCTGCGACAGAAATTCATTTCAATTCCTACTCCGCCATTTCATTGTGCACTACGCCATTAATCAATACATCCGGTTCATTGGTCAATACATCAACACTCTTAATAGCTTTGTTGATTTCTACGGTATTTGTGTTGTTACCAAGGCATCATTTGTTATCTGTCTCCAATTGTTCCTCCGATGGCAATGATTAACTTCTCTTTTATAGGATTGCAGCCTTTCCAGTGGCGAATGGGAGGAGGTAGAAAAGAGCAGTGACGGACGGAGACGTATTTCTAGGCAAAGCAGGTTTCTGACTCACACAGGGACTCTGAGGTGGCGAGTTCCCCTGCAACTGTGATCATTGGTCCAGACGCTGGAGATGCTGCCTGGACGAGCACTGTACACGTACACGTTCATTCCGCAATGCAAAAAGCATGGATTTTAGAAGGCGAATGCGAAGCGATAGTGTTCCACAATGCGGTACCGGAATCTCTATTGGGTCTCACCAATGTGGAGTGAGGGAGGACGTGTTGATGCAGGTAGTTGTCTTGTAATGCTTGCAGTGATAATAATGCCAGAAAGGAGATTAGTAGGGAGAGATAGTGGACAAGTGAGTGACGGGATACCTGCAGAAACCGCAGAAGGCGCTGGTGGCTGTGTAGGGAATTCTACCGTTGTAAGATTCGTTGAAGACGGAGGACGTTATGGAGGAGTAATGCTACAACTCAGTTAGGTTAAAAACATGAAGATCTTTTTTTTTTCTTTTGTCCAGCTATAGGAAGGATGTGGAAACCATAGAAAGGGTGCAGAGGAGATTTACAAAGATTTGCCAGGATTAGGGAGCATGCCTGATGAAAATAGGTTGAGTGGACTCGGCATTTTTACTTGGAGCGACGGACGATGAGAGGTGACCTGATAGAAGTGTATAAACGGATGAGAGGCATTGATCGTGTGAATAGTCAGAGGCTTCAGAGTCAGAGAGTAACTGGATAACTGCAACTGGATATCAGAACATATTGGTTATGCAGTTATTTGTCAATGTCCGCCCCCTTGCTGCAAATATTAAGTAAACACACAAATTACATACTACAGAATCAATACCACAAATGTCTAATCGTTAATGACATTTATAGAACCTTGCACAAATGGAGATAGCTATCTGTCAATTACTATTGTAAATTTGTCATCTGTCAATAACAATTATTGCCACACACGGACAATGGCATTGCTGATCATGATGATGACGACAATGGTAATCCAGGCCGATCACTGACTTGACAAATCATACTTTTTTTTAACACTGTGGTGTGGGATTACGTACGGGTTCTGATACAAAGAAAATATTTTAAAATTCATTTCTTTTTTTCCCCTTTCTGATTCAACAGCTGTATGGCTTTACAATGGAATAACGCACCTTGGAAGTATTGACGTCCGTCAAAGCACAGATTTATCAGGAATATATGCAATCTACTCATCAACTGCTTGAAGTAAATCAAGGAAAGATAACGGTAAAGAATACCTATCGGCCATTCAGTGGTCTGACCCATTGAATACTGAAGGGATACCACGTGAAAAATGCTAAACAAGCCAAAGCACATTTATGCCTACGCCACTTTGTCTTCCTGCCACCAGTTTTTGTGACCAACTCTTAGACACAACAGGCGAACAAAAAAATAAAATCAGATTTTTGACAAATTTCCTATTTCATTTAAAACTCGTAACAGAATAAAAACGACATATTACGTTCTTCCTTCTGTGTTAAATGTGATCCTATCTTCCATGATACACTTTCATCCATGTTCTGATACGTTTTGTGCGTAATTCAAAAATATCTAATAACAGGAGCATATATCCTCACAAATTTTGCTCAATTACTGCTCAAATCAAGGGAAAACATTTCATGTCATTTCATAGAATATAATGAGCTTCATTTCAAGGGTGGTCGTAATATCACCAGAGAGACCTCTTCTCTATTTATCGCGCTTACCGTTCAATCTGTCAGGAAATGCAGAGGAGGCCTGAGCCAAAATCTGAGCAGTGGAGCGGATTCGGCGGGGAACGATAACTTCCATAACTGATCGGAAAATGATAAAGCAGAATAACACCAGAAGCCACAAAGCAAGGGGCAATGGAAAATAAACGCAATTTGCAACTAGGTAAACGTTATGCAGGTCGAGTGAAATCCAAAAACTACAGGTTGAGGGCGACTGGTTCGATGAGTGAACAAGGATGGTGGTTGAGAACCGGGTTTAAGTAGGCTGCAGATAATGTGTATGGAACGACTGGCAGATGAGGTTGAGACAAGGATATGTCAGCGTGTGCAGGCCTGATAGAAGAACCAGCACCATCACCGTACATGGCCTTACCCCGACGGCCTTAGCCAATCCGAAATGGTCCAGCAGAACTCAATGTTGAACGATTTATCAAAAATGCTGCTATGAAGGAGGAGGTCACGGGTTTTGCAAGCGAGACAGAAGATACTGATTACGAAAAGCTCATGAATCATTTACTTACCAGCAGCAAGAACTGTGACAATCCCTACAGGAGAAAGACAGATCCTGATTTACTTGGATAAAGTCCTATCTGTTTGTATTTCAGTCTCTGCCAATAATCTGCCAATTTCAAACGGGATTTTGAATTTAATCTGGATGTCAGGTGTTTTGCAGCATTTGCCGCGTTCACACGTCTAAAAGTTATCTTTTGTCATTTTGTGCATTTGTATTAATATTTGTGTACATAGGATGAAGTTTCGGCATCTGTTTGTGCTCAGAAAATCGCAACAACAAAAAAAAAAAATCCGGAATAACAGGAATGTGAATTCTAGTAACCTGGACATTATAAGCAGAAGACAATCCATAACATTGCTCTTCACGCTATCAGACAACTTCATATTACTCAGTTTGACAGCATCTGGCAAACATTTTATCCCCTTTTTTCGCCGTGTATTCAGGTCGCGACATCACCTGTTGTACAGGTGTCATTGAACAAATAGGAAACCTGCTCACGCACATCGCTTCCTGTGCAAACATCGGAATGTAAGCATTTACCCACACTAAGTTCAGAGAGGAGCCAAACACTTGATAATGTCTCCTTGCAAGATTGTTCTGACATTGACCAAGAAAAATATATTTCAATCCATGTCACCGTGCCTTCAGAAGTGTTCGGTTTCATTGCATGCCCGTTATTACAACTTGCACCATTCTATCAGGAATCCCGATTGTTATTGAGAAAAAAGAGTCGCATCTAAACAAGGTGATTAATGTCCTCCTGGCCTATTTCAAAATATATTGTCTGTATCGAGTGTTTATACTTAGCTTAATGAATGAGGAAAAGCGTTTCAGTGAGCAGAATCGATGGGAAGTGGATCCGAAGGCAAATCTTTCATCGGTGGCACCGTGGATCAGAGACAGAAACTGAAGTCAGGGTTAAGAAGAGACTAGGTAGGCGTGTGTTTTACCTTAGTTTCTTGGAAAACAACAATATTTAACAATCAGCAGTTCAATTGTTCCCCATTTTACATCAAAGATTCTTTCCAATGCACAACATCAAATTCTTGTTCTTCTCAGACATCCAGGGAAACAGAAACGTACGTCAAAGGACGACAGACAGTATAACATTTGGAACCCGAGAGCGTCCCTCACAAGCACAAGCAGCAGCAAAGCATTGACTACCCCCTCCTCCAGTTATTGCAGCAAACCGCACCGACTCCCTCCACCTACCAACCAAGCAATAGCTAAGTCCCAGGGAAAAAAAAAACATTATCTACGGTAAAAGAAAAACGCTAACTGTTAAAAAGGAAAATTCAACATCGCTCGGGCGTTCTCTCCCTCTTTCACTCTCTGTCTCCATTCTCCGTCTATTTGCATCATCTCCACGATTCTCCTTAGCGCAGGGGTACACACTGCACCCCATCAAAATTGGAAAATCAAAACATTTTCCTGGCAGAATGTCTGTCTGACGTGCAAATCGGTGCAGAAATTTATTATTATTATTAATTTTATTTTATTGTTTTCTTAGCTCAAGCTGATAATCCCTGAGGTACGGAAAAGACCCGAGCACGCATATTTCTCAATTGCTCGAAGCAGGTCTAAAGCAAGGCAGAACCATAGTGGACTAAGGGAATCGTCCTGGAAAAAGTCTCGGTTCATTCTGATAGCTATATTTTTGTTAGTATTTACAGAGACTATATACACCAATACTTCAACAGAGGTTTATATACATTAAGTTTATATATATTAAGAACTTCTGTTAACCGTGAGTGTGGGACAGTGTCGAAGTCTTCTTAGTACTGAATGAGAACACACGGAACGTTTATCATTACCGCCGGGCTTAACTTACAATTATGGAATCTGTTATCAGTTGTGCTTTATCTGCTAAATGCTTGATGTTACAATTTTATATATTCAGTCGTTCGTAAACAAGTTATATGACCATATTTTAATGCAACATCTGTGCTTCCCCTTTCGGTAAGATATAAGTTTTACCATCTGTTGAAATGTAAACACCTTTCAAAATGCTTAAGACAATTTTTGACATGCGTTAATAGGTACAGATGAAAACAAGAATACTTTTTCTCAATACTTATATATATTATCAGTCCAATGCTTTTCCACTTCTATGTATATTTTATAACTTCTTTCAACATTTCCACTGTAACCAGGTATGCACATTTCTTCAATCCTATGTGCGCGTTCTGTCCCTCCCTAATACAGCTTACTTCTTGATTTTGCCTAACCCTGTTTGACCCGATATTAGACGAAATGTTTGTTATCTCTGTGTTTGTTCAGTTTCTTTGCTAGGAATCGTAACGTTTTGGTGCATTGAATTTAGTTTCAATATCTTCCCTTAATCATTGTCATTGTTTTGAACTGATAACTCTGTATTTTTTTTTTTTGTCTGGTGCATTTCATGTTCTATTTAGTCTAGTTATGTATGGACCAAGTTCCGGTTTTAATGTATTACAATTTCCAAAATGCTTTTCTTATGCTAATCTTCTATGGACGTTATATTTGCTTAGTATTTCCCTTAGTGTTTGCTTAGTTGTGCATTTTATACACCATTAGGTGGACTACTTTTTTTCTTAACGTTTCAATTTTGTTTCTTAGTCTCTTCTGCCATTTCGGTGTTCTCATTTCATTACCTCGTTTTGATTTTCTATAAAGTAGCGTCTCTACTTTGGGGTCATTGTACTGCACCGCAGTTAATACTGAAACATATTACTCTGTGTCGTACTTCAAATGTGTCATGTTTCCCTATACGTTTTGGAATTATAATATTATTAAGAGTGTTTAATAATTTCTGCAAATTACAATGACGTACTTTTCTTACATATGTAAGATCTTTTGCTGGGTGTCGTGTAGTGTTCAATATGAGGATGTTTTGTCTTTCCTCTAAGCTTCCTCTGCATTCCGAGAATGTTCTTCATATGTATTGTTGCTGTTCGGAAGTTGTACTTTCATCAGTGCTTCGGTCGGTTACAATTTCAGTATTTTCTTGAATAGTACTGTTGTGGTCTTCGGGTCGGTTCCTTTCTAGCACTTGTGCAACTTCAAATTTCATCTGATTTAACATCTGTATAGTGACTAAGCTTTTTTTTTTGTTTTATTTTGCTCTACGTTGAAGTGATATTCGTTGTGTATTTGCTGATATGAAGGATAATTGGACGTTAAACTGTTGTTGGAGTCTATGCGGTCATATCAGTCTCAAATGCCAATAAAGCTAGGCCATAGACATTCTACAAATTCCCTGTATTGTTGTCCATTACATACCTAGATTTCCCAATCCACTGTCATGTTAAAATCCCCAACGATTATCATAACATTGCCTTTCTGACACGCCTTTGATATCTCCTGCTGTAATTTGTAATCCACATCTCGGCTGCTGTTTGGAGGCCTGTATATAACTGTCGTTAGGGTCCTTTACCCCTTTCCATTTCTTAACTCAAACCGGAGAGACTATACACCTTCCAATCCAATGTCATCTCTTTCCAATCATCTAATATAATTTCTTATACACAGAGCCACACCACCCCCTCTGCCTACTAAACTGTCTCTGAGTCACATCGTATATCATTGGACGTTTTGCTCCCAATGGCAACTATCCTTTAGTCAAGTTTCAGTGATGACCACAGTGTCATATCTGCCAGTCTGTCGCTGAATTTTAAGATCGTCCATTTTATTCCTTATGCTGCGTGCATTCAAATGGAACACTTTAAGTCCAGTATTTCCTGTTTTTTGTTTAAACTGCATCACGCCTCTATTGCCCTGTAACTGACTGTAACATAGCTTCATCTCCTGCCTGCTTTTTCTATAATCTCTGTTTCATGCTATCTTCGATTTATTTCTGATTTCCCCTTCCTCAGCCCTACCACTCCGGCTCCTATGACACCTCCCAAATCAGTTTAAACGCTCCCTAACAGCTCTATTAAATGAACCCGAAAGGATATTGTATCCTTTTGTTAGGTTCTGGTGTAACCTGTCCTTTTTGGACATCTCATATCTCCCCCAGAAGATTAACCGATGATCCAGGAACCTGAATCCCTGTCCCCGACAGCGGTCTCTCAGCTAATTCACCTAATCATGGATCTCACGGGCAGATTTCCCCAGATTACTAAACTCGAAGTCCTGCTTTCAGCTTCCTACCTAACGCCCTGAATTCTCTCTTTCTCTTCTACTGTTTCTCTACCTTGACGTCGGTACCAACGTGTACCAAGAATTCTGGCTGTTCACCCTCTCCCATCAGAATATTCTGCACCCAGTCCAAGACATCCCATACCTTCCGTCCTGGTATCTCAATCAGGCTGGCAGAACTTCCTTTCTGTTCCCCTCACTATGGAATCCCCCATGACTCCCGCGTTCCTCATCTTCCTCTTTCGCTTCTGAACCACGGAAACAGGTTCAGTGTCAGAGACCCGATCGCCTTGGTCATCCTCTGTCAGGTGATCACTCTCAACTGCATCCAAAACGAGGTAACGATTACTGAGGGCGTGACCACAGGGGTGATCTCTAATATCTGAGCTCTTCCCATCCCTTCCCTGACCGTCACCCACTTATCTAACTCCTGCAGCCTCGGTGAGACTAACTCCTTGTAGCTCCTCTGAATCTCCTGCTTACTCTCCCTAATAAGCTGTAGGTTATCGAGCCGCAGCTCCAGATCCCTAACACCGTCTCTCAGGAGCAACATCTCGGGGCACAGCGCAAATGTGGCCATCTGGGAGACTGAAAGATTCCCGGGATTCCCAAATCCACACCCAGAGTAAAATACCGACGTGCTCTCTATTCCTCAAAATAAATGCAAGGAAAAGCCCAAAAACGAAGTTCGCCTATTCACCTCCCTCGCCGAAGCCGAAGCCAAGAATCGAAGTCAGTGTATAAACCTAGATCAGGGTCTTCGATAGAACCTTGAAAAGGAAACGAAAGGAGATATCAAAGATGGAAACACAGCATTTTCCGAAAATGCAAGCAAAGTATTCGCCGATAGACGCCATCGTCCTGCTAAGCTTGACCCACGGATGTGATTTGAAACCGCGCTTGGTCGGGCAAGGATTAACAACGTGGATGTTGTGACGAATTTCACACGTGATCCATGTCGTGGGTAAATGTCGGGATATTTGGTCCGTTAACTTGCGAACTGTGGGACACGAGTCAATGTGCAAAATGTCTGTTATGGCCTTACTGAATCCTGCACAGTTCTGAGTGGCGGTTCACGCAGCTACAACTTTTGTTGTTATGAAAGCAAACATTTTTCAAAGCCTGACGTAGACCCTGGACACTCGGTTGCATCGGAAATCAGCTGGCAGCTCAAGCCTGTATTTTCAATCAGGGCCAACTTAGCGTCTGTTAACTGATCCCATAAGCCTACCGAGGTTAAAATAAAAAGGCATGTACGAACAGGTTCTATATATTTATTCATGATTTTTCCTCACAAATTACAGTAAAATAATTGAATATATTCTTCATTCTTTCTCGTGTTGTTGGCAGCGGGTGTGTTGAAGATTCTCGAATCGGAGAAATCGGATTTTTTTTTATATTCTCTCAACTTTTGGCGCACGCTCCTGTTTCCCTGGATGTCTGTGAAGAACAAGAATTTGATGGTGTATATTGTATAGCATCTCTGATGTTAAATGGAACAATTGAATTACTGACTTAAATTTTGCAGTTTCCCAAGAAACTAAGGTTCAACACACGTCTAGCTCGTCAATGACCCACGGTGCCGCCGATGCAAGTTTTGCCTTAGAATTAATTTTCCCTCGATGCTACTCATTAAATAGTTTCCCTCTTACATTGCAATTAGTATAATCAGTCGATACGATAGATAGAATGTGCAATTACCCAGGAAGACATTTACCCTTTGTTTAGATGTCACTCTTTTTCTCAGTAACTATCCGGATTCCTGACAGAACATAGAAACATAGAACATTTCAGCACAGAAACAGGCCATTTCTCCCTTCGTGGCTGTGCCGAACCATTTTTCTGCCCAGTCCCACTGACCTGCACCTGGGCCATATCCCTCCAAACCCCTCTCATCCATATACCTGTCCAATTTTTTCTCAAATGTCAAAAGTGAGCCCGCATTCACCACTTCATCTGGCAGCTCATTCCACACTCCCACCACTCTCTGTGTGAAGAAGCCCCTTCGATAAAGTTCCCTTTAAAATATTCCCCCTTCATTTTTAACCCATGACTGCTGTTGTTTTATTTTTTTTCTCCCCTGGCCTGAGTGGAAAAAGCTTGCTTGCATTCATTTTATCTGTACCCAGCATAATTTTATATACCTCTATTAAATCACCCATCATTCTCCTACGCTCCAGGGAATAAAGTCCTAGCCTAATCAACCTTTCTTTGTAAATCAGTTTCTCAAGACCCGGCAACATCCTTGTAAACCTTCTCTGCACTCGTTCAACCTGTAATGCAAGTTGTGACAGCGGGCATGAAATGAAACCGAACACTACCAAAGACTCGACAAAACGGTTTGACATATTTTTTCTTCGTCAATGTCAGAATTGTCCTGCAAGGAGACAATATCAAGTTTTTGGCTCTTCCCTGAATTTAGTGTGGTAAATGCTTAAATACCGATGCTTGCACAGGAAATGATATACGTGAGCAGGTTTCTGATTTATTTAATGACACCTGCGGGGGAATACTTGTCGGGTCCTGAAAAATAGTGAAAAGAGGGATAAAATCATTCCGAGATGCTGTCATACTGAGTAACATGAGGTTGCCTGATAGAGTAAAGATAAATATTATGGATTATTTTCTGCTTACAATGTCCAGGTCACGAAAATTCACATTCCAGTAATTCCAAAATCCTTTTAGCGATTTACTGATCACCAAGAAATGCCGAATCTTGATCTGATATAAAGAAATATTTTTAAAAATGCACAAAATGACCAAAGATAACTTTTAGTCCCGTGAATGCTGCAAATGCTATTAAGCGCATGGCATCCAGATTAAATTGAAATCCCATTAAATTTTCTCAATTACTGGCAGAGGTTGAAATAGAAACAGATAGGGAATGTTCTTCACGGAAATCAGGATCTCTCTTTCTGCTGCAAGGACTTTCATAGTTCATGCTGTTGGTAAGTTAATGATTAATGAGCTTTTCGGAATCAGTGTCTTCTGTCTCACTTGCCAAACCCGTGACGTCTTTTTAGTAACAGCACCTTGGATAAATCGTTCATCATTGAGTTCTACCGGACCAATCCGGATCGGCTAAGGCTGTCGGGGACCGGCCATGGAGGGTGATGGTGCTGGTGCTTCTATCAGGCCTGCACACGCTGACATGTTCGTTTCTTTACCCAGCTGATAGTATTCACCTGCCACTTGTTCTATACACATCATCTGCAACATAACCCCAGTTCTCAAACACCATCCTTGTTCATTCATGGAACAAATTGGCCTCAACTGGTAGTTTTTGAGTTTCATTCGACCTGAATAACGTTAATCTTGTTGCAAGTGGCGTTTAATTTCCCTTGTCCCTTGTTGTGAGGCTTCTGGTGTTACTCTGTTTTATTACTTTGCGGTCTGTTATGGAAGTTATCGATCCCCGTTGAATCCGCTCCGCTGTTCTGATTTTGGCTCAAGCCTCCTCTGCAAGCTTGTTAAATAGAGAAGACGTCTCTCCGGTGATATTACAACCACCCTTCAAGTGACGTTAATTATATCATGAAATGCTTATCCTTGATTTCAACAGTAGTGGAGCAAAATCTGGGAGGATAAATGCTTCCGTTTTAGATATGATTGACACGCACGTCACAGAAAATGTATGAAAGCGTAACATGGCAGATATTATCATATTTAACATAGAAGAAAATTGCAATTATAGTACGAACGCAACAAGAGGTAATCGTTTTTTACTATTACGACCTTTAAAGGAAATAGAAAATTTGTCAAAAATCAGATTTATGTTTGCCTGTTATGTCTAAAAATAGGTAACGAAAACTGGTGGCAGGAAGACAGAGCGGCGTTAGCATAAATGTGCTTTGGTTTGTTTAGCTTTGGTGTGGTTTCCCTCCAGTATTCGATGGGCCGATAGGTATTCTTCACAATCTGTCTTTCCCTGATTTATTTCAAGTGGTTGATGAGTAGATTGTATATCATCCTGATAAATGTGTACCTTTACAGACGGGAATATTTCCATGGTGCGTTATTTCAGGAAGGAAAAATAAATGGATTCTAAAATATTTTCTTTGCAGCGGACCGCGTACATGATCCCACACCACAGTGGTAACAAAAAAGTTCTGGAGTATGGCATCTGATGCTACTCCCTTGGATGCAAAGAAGTAGGATGAAAGGACACGATATATCCAGATGCATCAGCCCCGTTCTTCGAACTGACCTTGTACATATTTACATGCAAAATTACCTCATTTGTAAACGTTGTGATTTTTCATAATTTGCCCTCCATGAAGGACCACAGAAATCCAACTGCCACAAGTGACTGAAATCGGAAACGAAGCACGACTCATGCACAGAATTGCAGAAACTATTAATGTTCCAGTTCTTAAAGTAAATTGTCTTAGTAAACAGATGTAGAAACGGCAGCCCACGTGTTTCATACCATCTAAGCTATCTTAATTTGCTCTCTCTTTCATTTTATCCCGTTAAAGCATTCCTATCCATGGGCTGTCCAATTCCGTTTTGAATTTTCTGAAAGTGTGCACCTCAAACACATCCTCGGACAGCTCGTCCCATACACTTACTATTTCATTTGTCGAAAGTGGTCCCCCCACTTCCCATTAATTCGTTCTCGACACCTTAAATCAATATCCATTAGTAAATGACTCTCACTGGTAAGTCTGCAGAGACAACAGTATTATTAATCTGGTCAGTGATGGGCCTGGAATAACAATGTCGTCATCATCATGGTCAGCAATACCAGAGTGTGTGTAGGAATTATTCTGGAAAAGAAGCAATTAAAATATTCATCATGACAGGAAACTGCATTCAAGTTCGGTTGTACAATATAAAGCTCTACACACCATTGCGCAGTAAGTGATTCAATTTTCAATTCCTAGATGGGGTCCATTACCTCTTGTCACTGAATACAAGTGACACATGTTTATGCAGCTCCCAATTCTGGTTCCACTGATCCGAATACAAGCCCAGATTTAAATTTGAACGAATAGGTCACCACCCATGATTGTGAGAGGACATCAGTGTAAATCTATCGTATTGCGTTTATTCTTATAAATGAATGTATGTGTGCGAGGCTGGGAAATGACAGGAGGAAAAGAAAACAGCTGAACAAGAAGGATATCTCCTCCACCTGTTTTCATCTCTCTTCTTCCTGAGCTTGTGCATATTTATCAGGTTGCGTTTTAGGTTGCAAATTATTTCAAAATCCTTAAATCTCTCTCAATTTTATTGTACACAAACATATAATTGAGCGTATCTCGCAATTCTGCAAGTGCCGATCTATAACGGGTTACCTACATCTCACCTGACTGTAATTAGTCTGGCTACTGATGTACAATAATTCCCTCTGGTGTTTTTAAACCATATGCTTGAAACAACAGAAAGCTTACACGTTTATTCGCAGCATACGGCACTTTTTTTTTAAATTTAAGCATACGTAACATATGTTTGCACATATACAGGGTATTTTAACAATTAAATTCACTTCTTTATCCCTGGTATGAGACCTCAGAGGAAATCATATCGGTTGCGTAGAGGCGCTGAAGACTCACCATTCTCTTGTTTCCCGGTGGTTCCATTATCCGAACCTACTGAACACAAGTTGCACCGATTCTCGCCATTGAAGTTCTTTATCTACGAACCCACTGAACAATGTCCGGATTTTTTTTTCGTGCGGAGTGACTAATCACAAGAGTGCAAAAGGACTGTTAAATAAATAACACTGGATTTCATTTAGTCATACAAAAATAAAAATGTGCCGGTGCCTCGAAATATAAACATGCCCATTATGATGATAGAAAAAAAAGTGAATATCTCTCCTTCTCCGCTGAACCACACCTGATACGGTTATGAAAATACAACAAAAACCGAGGCTAAATATCTTTATGTCCACTGATGTTTCGGTCACTCCTTGGTACATTGACCGTACAACTCTCTCCTTTGAAAGACAAGTTGCACAGAAAGTCTGCACATCGCATATTCATCTCCTGTTGTGCAGGGTACTATAAATTACATTAATGATTACGTATTTTAAGCATTGATTCTGCAGTTAGCAATTTGTGTGTTATCAGAATGTTATTTGCTGCAAGGGAGTGGACATTAACGAATAAATTCATAAACAATATGTTCTGACACCCAGCGACAGTGTGATATCAGATTGCAGGGGATCATCACTAATAGTGTGATCGTGCTGTAGAGCATTTTTATAAAGAGGCATGTTGATACGATTTTATCGTCATGCATACTGTTTTCGCAGCCTATCATGTGTTTGGACAAGCAATGAGTTTACCAGAATACATGGAGATGGTTCTGAATAAGCAGTGATATTCTCTGTGTGAATGTGATCTGATAATAACTGCAGAATTGAGGGATTTGGAAAATAAGTGCCATGTGCTCGGTGGCACGTTAGAATCAGCACTGGTAACACCGCATGGGCAGTGATGTTCCTGTAGTCCTGCTCATTGTAGTACTGGATCCCTTGGAAGAAGTGAGATAACCTCAGTTTCTCCTCACAGCTCAGAAATATATCATTATCTGTCTCGTAAATGTAATCCTTCACAATAGATGTCTATATATTTATAAAACTATCTATTTATAGACGCCCATTGGCGATAAACTGAATATCACTTTCTTTGAAATATTCGTGGTGAGAAATTCTATGGAATATGCAGAATTATAACTGGAGAACAGATGTATAGTTGAAATGATAGTGAAATCCATGCAAAGAAAAATTCTGAAAGAATATCAATGGGTTATGTCCCAGCTGATGTGTTTGCTGTTTTATTTCTAACATCTATCTATCTATCTATCTATCTATCTATCTATCTATCTATCTATCTATCTATCTATCTATCTATCTATCTATCTATCTATCTATCTATCTATCTATCTATCTATCTATCTATCTATCTATCTATCTATCTATCTATCTATCTATCTATCTATCTATCTACCTATTTATTTATTCATTTGTCAGTTTTGATTGTCTGTTGTTTCCAACGATGGCGTAACTTCTGAAGGCAGAATTTCATAGCGAAAAAGCTGTTGCTCTGGGGCTGTTCCGCTCTCTCGGCCTCAAAAGTAGAAAACTGCAGCACAGAAAAACAGGCCATTCCGCCTTTCTAGTCTGTGCCGAAACTTTATTCCGGTACTCCCATTGACACGCACCCAACCGATAACCCTCTAGACTTTTCCCATTCATGTACCTATCCAATTTGTTCTTAAAACTTAACACTTAAGTTTTGGTCCAGTGGCAGGAAAGAACGTCAAGGTTGGAGAATTCCTCGGCTGCAGCGGTAGTCATGACGCCTTCTGTGCCGTGTTTTACTATTCGCTCTCCATGAAGCTTTCGACACCGACTTATTGGTTGATCTCATCCTACCGTCACCTTGTTCAGCCGCCTGTCGAAGCTCCGTACTAGGGGTTGCCACTTTCAGATGCAAACAGTTACTCGGAACCACCGGTAGGAGTTGGAATTTAGGAGGGGTCGAAAAGAGGATGAGCTGCCTCTGGGCAGCGTACGACAAGCCCGCCACCAGAGGTGCAAATAAGCAACTGTTTATTTCATTTTAAAATGAAGGGTCTTAGAGACTTTATTTTGTCAAAAAACTCAAGCTGCTAATTTGAGAAAAATTAATAATTAGTAACTTTCATAGCCTGTATAAAGTGTTTCAAATAAATATCAAATCTTATCTTTAACAAAGCACAGTGGCTCTCTGTTAACGACAGGGAGTTTTTTAAGCGGGTAATATAAAGTAAATGCATATTGTGCAAAAACCAACAATGAAACCTGCAAAATAATGATTGCTAAACACAAAGTCTTTTTTTTTGACAATAGACCTGACCAGTTCCCCAACACCACCACACTCCTCCGGTTGGCAGAGCTGGTACTCACACTTAATAACTTCTCTTTTGGCTCTTCCCAATTTCTTCAGACAAAGGGTGTAGCGATGAGAACACACATGGGTCCCAGCTATATCTGTCTCTTCGTGGGTTATGTGGAACAGTCTATTTCTCCAAATCTATACTGGTACTGCTCCCCTACTTTTTTTTCGCTACATTGACAACTATATTGGTGCTGATTTATGAACCCATGCTGAGCTCGTCAATTTCATCGACTTTGCCTCTAACTTTCACTCAGCCCTCAAATTCACTTGGTCCATCTCGGACACTACTCTCCCCTTTCTCAATCTCTCTGTTTCCATCTCTGGAGACCGCCTGTCCACTGACATCTTCTTTAAACCCACTGACTCTCATAACTACCTTGACTATACCTCTTCCCACCCGGCCAAATGTAAAAATGCTACTCCCTATTCCCAGTTCCTCCGTCTCCGCCGCATCTGCTCCCAGGATGAGACTTTCCGTTCCATGACATCTCAAATGTCTTCTTTCTTTAAAGATCGTGGTTTCCCTTCTGCCGTCATCGATGATTCCCTCACCCGCATCTCCTCCATTTCCCGCACTTCGGCCCTTACCCCATGCTGCCGTCACCAAAACAGGAACCGTGCTTCCCTTGACCTCACCTATTACCCGACCAGCCTCCGGATCCAGCATATTATCCTGTACAACTTGTGCCACCTTCAACAGGACCCCACCATAACGCACCCCACCATTTCCCTCTCTATCCCTCTCCGCTTTCCGCAAGGATCGTTCCTTCCATGACTGCCTGGTCCCTCCCCACGGATCTCCCACCTGGTACTTATCCCTGCAAGCGTAAGTGCTACACCTGTCCCTACACATCCTCTCTTACCACCATTCAGGGCATAAAACATTTTTTCCAGGTGAGGCAACACTTTACTTGTGAGTCTGTTGGGGTCATCTATTGTATCCGGTGCTCCCGGTGCGGCCTCCTCTACATCGGCGAGACTCGACGCAAATTGGGGGACTGCTTCGTCGAGCACCTACGCTCCGTCCGCCACAACAGACAGGATCTGCCGGTTGCCACTCATTTCAACTCTGCTTCACATTCCCATTCGGATATGTCCACACATGGCCTCCTCTACTGCCATTATGATGTTAAACTCAGGTTGAAGGAGCAACACCTCATATACCGTCTCTGCAGTTTCCAGCTCTTTGGTATGAACATCTAATTCTCCAACTTCCGGCAATTCCCTCCCTCTCCCTTCCCCTATCCCACTTTCACAGTGCCGCATCTTCCAGCTGCGTATCACCTCTCTCGATTCTGCCTTCTTCTACTATCCATAGTGCTTTCCTCTTTCATTCCTTCTTCACCATTCCGGCCTATCCCCCCCCCTCCCCCGCTTCCTCTGCCCCAACACTTGATCTTTCCTCTGATTGGTTTTTCACCTGGCATCTTCCACCTTCCCCCACCTTCATTATAGGGCCCCTGCCCCTTCCTTCTTCAGTACTGAAGAAGGTTCTCGTCCGGAAACGTTGACGGCTCCTTTCAACCTGCTGAGTTCATCCAGCTTGTTTGTACGTAATGATGATTACCATCTGAATTGAAGGAGAATGCAGGAAACTGCCCCAAATTTCAAGCGTGTGAGGACAGTTGATCAGGATCTTCAATTGGAGTCACCTATGGACACAGGTCTATTTACTTGTTAGGAAGTGTTGTTTTGCCAACTCTGTTACAAAATGTCGGATGGTCTCTCTCCAGTGAATACAGTTACTGTCATTCCACCTTCAGGAACACATATACATATGTTACATTTTATTCGCTTACAAAAAAACAAAAAAATTCCCTGTCATTAACAGAGAGCCATCGTATATGCATTCCCGATGACGGAAGACCCACTGAGCAGTTAGTAATGCAATGCTGGTTGTAGTTGATGATATTTAGCATAACAAATGTTTGCGATATTTATTTGACTACAAAAACAACATTTTCAGGATGACAATGACAGTAATCGCCACCAAATTAGGAGACGTCCGCAATTCTTCTGATTCATTTTTCTACATTGACATTTGAGTCATTAACACACATGATAACAAAAAACAATGGGCCTAACACCAATCCCTGCACTACACTTTCAGAGTCAAAGAGTCAACCATCCACTCTGTGCTAATCGAGAAAAGAACGTTCATCAATCCGTCCACAATCCGCATATAAATTCGTATGGGTGCGTAAATTTTTATTCTCAACGGTCCCTGGGATATTACTCTCCATCTCTTTTATATGCTCAGAAGATCATTCGTACAACGTGTTTTATTGTGATGCATATCATCAGTGTTACTGTGACTTTCGTCATACAAATGACCCGAAATTACTAAAACAAGCGAAAGAAAAAAAGAGATCCTATCTTCCCCCTTCAAGAAATTCTACCCTCTTTCACCTGCCGAGCTGAAAACCCGCCCTCAATATCAGCAGCGAATGTGTTCCGTTGAATGGGACAAAATAAGTCTGTTTCAAGTTGATTGTCCGTGTTGATTGCTCAGGATGATTGTCTACGTTAGAAACAACACTGATTAAAAAATGTCCCATTTTGGTAACTAACGTCAGATGCCTTGGAAAGTATATTGGCAACGTTCGCTTTATCCTTTGTTTAAAAGTTAATAACGTGTAACATCCCTTGCGGATACAAATTCATGGCAAAGTTACAGAGTGAGAAAATATTTTAATGTAACTGTTTCTGTAGCTGGCTGTCCCTCATGCGACAGATGTCAGAACCACACTAAATGCCTCAGCGGAATTTTTCTGAATTGCATTCCAGTCCATACGAGCATTTCGATCCTTCCCTGCAACTGAACGCTGCTTCCGACGGAATATGGGATATCCAGCGATTTGCTACAACGCGGGCGTTTTCTATCCTACACTTGTAGCGATCGGTGTCCCTGGTAAGATACTGGAGCTGGTCACTCTGTGTATGGTGCCGTCGTCATCTTGCTTTCGTTCAATTGCACTGTTTGGAATTTTACTGAGCACAGATGCTACCTTCGTCTGAATTCCAGAATTGAGGATTCAAGCATCTGATAGTTTTGTTATTCAGCTTCCATATTGTTTCTATGTGATGCTTTTTTAAATTTCTTTTGTCGATTACGCTGATGTCGATATTGCCAGAGGTACATATTGTCACCTTGGTCGGCTTTCTGAACTGACAGTGGTCACTTATCCTGATCAGAAGCTGTTTCAGCTGGTTGGCAAGTCGGAAATTGACACTCAGGTCTGTTTTTTCAACTAAACGTTCAATTATAATTTGTGCATTAAGTCTCATGATTTTACCACAAACAAAGCTTTCAGCTATTTCACCTCAAACAATGGACATGCTGCTGTTAATGGAGCGATCCACCTTCACGGGTACGTGACGGGGAAATCAGATGCCGGGCTCTAATCTGTCGGAAAGTCACCGACCCACTGCTATTTCTGTCCATTATTGTCCAGACGGAGTGCACGGACAGATTCCACACAAATTGAATTTCTGCTTTTCACATTGAAAAAATAAATAAATCACACCCTGCGTAGCATTGGAAAAATGGTGGGCATTCAGACATTTGTAACCAACGATAAACTTTGTGTTGATTTTTTTTTTCTCTCCTAATTTCTTGTAGTTAATTAAACGGCGATTGTGATCCTATCTCGGGGAAAATTCGGACTCTCCAAATTCATCACCCGCTGCCTGGTTGGAAAGATGTTTGGTGCGAGGGGAAGCCCAGAGTAGCTCATGACGTGGTGACAGATCATGTGTCAGGAGAAGGGGGGCATCTTTCTGCCTACATTTTTCGACTGAAGAGGCATCTAAAATTCTTGAGGGGCCATTCAGACGGCTGATGTGGATCAGTTAAGAATGGAACAATCACCCGTGGGTGGATTGCTTGGGTCTCCGACTGTTTCGGAAGACGCATCCGCTCACTCGAAGCTTGAACTGATCAGAGAAATACGGGAGTAGGAGAACGCGTCGGGGGCTCTGTAAGCGGGATACAGCCCTCTGTAGTAGTCTCCCGTGTTGAAGTGCCAACGATTAGCCCAACCAAAGGAGATCGTGACAGAATTGAGAACTGAAATATCAAGGTTGTTATCAGCGAGAGTGCCCTCCCCCATTGATGGAACGATGGGGAGGCGGACCCCAAGGATTGTCGGAACCTGAAGTAGTCGATGAGGGGCAGTGATGTTGCAACTGTACGGGTACCGGTGAGGCCGACCTGGAGTACCGTGTGCATTTCTAATCCCCTTACATGAGGAAAGTTATACTGGCTTTGGAGGCGGTGCAGAGGAGGTTCACTTCGTTGATTCTAGAGATGAAGGGGTATACTATGAGCAGAGATCGCGTTGACTCGGACTGTAGTCTTTGGAATTCAGAAGGACTTGGGCAGGTCTTCGAGAAACATATAAAATTATGAACGGGATGGATAAGATAGAGGAAGAATATTTGTTTCCTCTGGTAGGAGACTAGAGCCAGGAGACATAGTCTCTAGATTGGGGGAGTAGATTTAGGATGGAAATGACGAGTAAGTACTTTTCCCAGAGACTGATGAGTCAGTGGAATTCTCTGTCCAAGGAAGCACTGAAGGGTACCTCAGCAAATATACAAACGTTTGTATTTACGACACTGTTAGATAGATTTTTGCATGGTAAGGGAATTAAGAGTTATGGGGAAAAAGGCCGGTAGGAGAAGCTAAGTTCATGGCTTAATCAGCCATGATCATATTTACTGGCGGAGCAGTCTCGACGGGCCTGCTGGCCGGCTCCTGCTCCTATTTCGGATGTTCTTATGTTCTCACACTGCTGCCGAGGCTTTATAAGACACTGGTGAGGCATTACCTTGGGTATTGTGAATTGTGTTGGACTCCTCAGCTTAGAAAATATATGCTGGCTTTGGAGAAGTTCCAGAGGACGTTCACAAGGATGATTCCTGGAAGGAAAGGATTATCATGCAAGAAATGTTTGACGGCTCTGGGTCTGTATTCGCTGAAATTTAGAAAGATGAGGGGGAAACCTTATTGAATCCTTTTGAATGTTGAAAGGGCTCGACAGAGTATATGTAGATAGGCTGTTTCCCACGGTGGAAGAGTCTACGACAGAAAGCGCAGCCTCAGGATAGGGGGGTGCCGTTTCAAAACAGAGATGCGGAGAAATTACTTTAACCTGAGGATGGTGAGTTTATGGGATTTGCTGCTATAAGCAGCGGTGGAGGCTAGTTCGTTGAGCGTGTTTATGGGGGAGATTGATAGGTTCTTGATTTAACGTGACATCACAAGTTAAGGGGAGAAGGCCGGGAAATGGTGCTGAAGAGGATAATAAAATGATCAGCCATGATTTAATGGCGGAGCAGACTCATAGGGCCAAATGGTCTAAATCTGCTCCTGTGTCTTATGGCTTTGTGATCTTCTAGTTGAGAACCATGTTGATATTTTGCTATGAAATTTTATGTCATGTTTTTTAAAATCCAACTGCTTTGGAGGTGTTTCCTCCTAAAAAAGGCATTCATAGGGGAAAGGCAGTGCAATCCTGTACTCAGGAGAATGCTGAGGCAATGAGAGATTTCTTGCTTCACTCTGTCTCCGAAATATGACAGTGCAGAGGCGGTGATGATAATGTGGTGAAATTTGCGAAAAAAACTACTGGTGGTCATTTTATGATAATATTGGAGGGATATTAAAGTTGTAGATGTTTGGGGAATAAGTAAAGGAAGCTTTGGGATATTCCTAGCAATCATAGCAGCCCAATATTGATTGATATGCGTAAAGTGACAAGCAGAAGGAAGTTGAGTTACTCCCTGGGTCATTTCGCGATTCGTAATCAAGATAATTTAAGTAAAGAAGTTAAACAATCTAGGGACAAAGTTCTAAGTTAATACGTTAGAAGTCAGCTGTAGCAATGATTTTATGATATAGAGTTTTCTTTGTGTGAATTCAAGAAATCTATTATTAATGCAGTTCAGACGTCCCCAGGAAATGTTTTTATATTGTATTGTATGACTAGACACATGACCGAAAGATCTCTTCGGACAATAAAAACATTTGTAAATTGTATTCGGCAGTCCTCCTTCCTCTTGAAAAGTGGCAGTAGTAGTGCCTGTTTTAAAATCTAGGAGAAACGTGTCTCATCCTTCAGGTGACAGGGTTCTATCTCTTGGTCTCATTTATATAAACGTATGGTCGTATGGTAATTGAGAGTATGAAATATATTTTGAAAACAGCGCTTATATGGCGTTATGTCAGAGTGGATTTCGAAGGGTAGAACAATTTTAAGTTCCGTTTTATGTTTGGAAGATGATGTTAGGAAAGCACAGCTAAATGAAGAAATTGTAAATCAGTATTTTTTATTGAATAGGCAGCTGATATGTTATGGACCAGTGGATTTTGATTAGATTATGGAAGCTTGGAGTGAGGGGGAGATTTTATTTATTTATTTCTCTTTTTTTTTGTAATTTAGACGGACTGTGCAGGCAAGATTTGGCACGTTCTATTCGATTTATTTTTAAATATTGAAGGGGAACCGCAAGACAGAATTTGTAGCCATTTATTATTTGATATTATGATTCTTTCTATTTTCCATGGGTTTGTTGCTGGTTGTGTAAATCTCTATATGTAGATTTTGATGCTTTATGGATTATAGGAAGACTTTTTAATTTCCCTCCATATAGGTTGCAATCAGCAAATAAAACGTTTTAACAGTAGGCACTGTTACGTTCCCCGTAACTGGGTGACTTACCAGCAAAGATAGAGAGGTCCGCTGGAGTCTGATGCTACTATTTTCAAACGTTTTTATTTATAAAGGGGCACAAACGTATGGTTAACACAAAACATTCAGATCATATACGTCGTCAGTACTCAATTTAAAGCACAGGTATAGTAATAATCAATAAGAAATCAGCTCTATCGTTGTCTAGGGGATAATACTGAGTCCAATGGAAATATAAAAGTCACTCATAAATCTGCAGGCTTTTCCGTTTGGGAACCGCTGGCATTTCACGTGTTGGAGAGAGGGATTGGTGAGAGAAAGGAACACTTGCCCGTTGTCTTTGCGAAGCAAATCCCTGTTGTTAGTTAAACATGGTTTTTCCTTTGGTTTCAGCCACAGACTCCCGATCCGGAATCTAACGCACGTGGCTTCCTTCAAAATGGCTTCCCGCTCCGACGGGAAGCGCTATCGTGTCTTCTTAGTGTGTCTCCTTGGTGCGTCTGAGGGGCCGCCTCGGCAGCCCACCTTTTATCGGGACTTGCAGGGTTGTAGCTGTCAATCAGGGTGGGATGAGGCAATCTCTCCTCATCTCCCAGGCCACGTTGCCCTGAGGGTTTGCACGTAACCCAGTCCCCATTCCACAAAGGTGTCTCCCAGAGACAATGGCCATTCCCGTGGCTTTTGTCTGGCTGAGAGACCAGACCACATTCCAAAACCTTGAGGCCTCTCCCTCACTCTCCTGAGTCCAATTCAGCACGTCGCTCTCTCTCTTGGGTCATTGACCCCCCCCCCCCTTCACTAGGGCTCTTGCGATTCTCACAAAGGAGGGGGCTGGGGTCATAACAGCACAAAGAAAAGTATTTAAACTTTCAGTAGCTAAAACACGTTGTGTGTTTTTCAGCTAAGAATAACAGACCCACACTTGTTTTGATGTTATATTGGCAAGCTCTTAAGACGAATCAGATGTAAGATCTCCTGGCATGTGGATAGATAATAAGATAAAACTGAAGCACAATATCAGTAAATAATTGAAGTTAGCTGATGTACAGTTTTTATTTCTGCGAATTTAGGAAAGCTATTATTTCTGCTGGCACCATATGCACAAATGCAGGAGAAACTCAGCTTGCCAGGCAGTATCGATGGACAGAAATACAGTCAACGTTTCGGCCGGTACACTTTAGCAGGACTGGAGAGAAAATAAAAACTGGGCCGTTTTGGTTCTCCAGCATTTGTCTGTGTGTTTTGCTTAGTGGTCCAATATTTGCATATTTTTCTTGTTTATGATTGGATCATTAACAATTCAGATCAGGCATCTGCAGGTAAGAATGATGTATGTTTTTGTATGGTTAGGTATATGACTGAGAACTCTATAAACAGAATATTTTTGACTCATATTTGGAAGATAGACCATGTTTCTTTCTCATGAAAAATTGCAGTACTAGTGCCTATTCTAAAACCTGGGCATTCCTTCTAGTTACAGACATGCATCGTTAACTTCTCATTTACGTAATAGAACATTTAAATCATATATGTCAAACTTAACGCCCGTGGGCCAAATCCGGCCCGCGGTGGAATTATTTTTGGCCCACGAGATAATATCTAATTACTATTAAAGCTGGCCCCACTAATCGAAGCGCCTATGGCGTATGATATGGCTAATGCTGAGTTTATTCAGGTACCAGGTTTTCAGGGTTTTTAGTGTTTATTCGGCAGTCTTGCTCGGCAGTCTTCTTCATAAGAAACGGAATTTGTAAAGTGAAACACTTTGTAGTTATAGCAGAGACTGAGACACATGAGAGCAGGCTGAAAAAACGGAGGCAACGAAAGCTGCGTTCGCACGCGTCCGACTGATCCGGCCCGCATGAATCTGCATTTTGCTCAATCCGGCCCGTGACCTAAAATGAGTTTGACACCCCTGATTTAAATTATAGTTTGGAATAAAAATATGATATAGTGTGTTATCTAAGTGGATTTAGGATGCGTAGAATGACATTCGATTCAGTTTAATATTTGAAAGATAAAATTAGAAAAGCACAGTTTAATAAAGACCCTGTAAAAGCAGTATATTTTAATATTCAAAAGACATGATATGTTACAGAGAGATGGAATATTGATTAACTTATAGAAATTAGAAGTGAGGAGGAGATTGCATAGCTTTTGTATAGCTTTTTTTAAATTTTGTCGTCCAATGCAGTTACGGGTGGTCAATTTGTAGCTCTGTTTCGATGAGATATGGAGTGGAATCCACAAGACTGCTTTTGGAGCCACTTATTATTTAACATTATGGTCAATGACAATTTCTCCGAGATAACTACTGGGGTGGGTAAATCATGCATATGATGGAGCATTATCGATTAGATTTAGAGATTGAAGTTTTACTGTATATAGGATGCATGCAACAATCAATTAATAAGGTTCAGCAGTGGGCAAATAGCTGAGGATAGAGGTTTTAAGAGGCTAAAATATAAGTCATGTATTTTACAAACAGGACCGCACTTGATATGAAATTATACAGTCGAACTCTAGAAGACGTGCCAGTGGTAAGTGTTCTTGCCATGTGGATTGATAATAAGTTGACATTCAGGCAGAATATCTGTAAAGTAATCGATCAATTAAAAGGAACTTGAAATATTCTCGAGCGTGTATGTGGTTATGCTTGGCCATCGTGTAAGTGCTACATGATAAACCTTGAATATTCATTTTTAATGAGATCTGTTCTTGATTGCTGTCTTGCTAATAGATCAGCTTCATCTTCAACTTACTTTACAATGTTTAGATGGGATGCAAGGCTTGAAGATTGTGAGGTGCTGTGTGATTGTTACGGCTTCTTTTGTTACGGCTTTACTGGTTGAAATGGGACAATTATGGAGGATGAATTTGATGTTGACAAGATTAATTTCAGGGGGCAAAATTGATCATCCTGTAGAAGGTGTGTTGGGAGGCTGTGGAAAACCTCACAAGAAAAGTGTGTGTCCGGTTTCCTATGGCGACAGGAGGTAGATTTGCTGGTCATGTCATATGGGCCAGTGATGCTTTCTCAGTAAATCCGCCTTGTTTTTTTCCCCTCGTGGCTTTAGTTGATTTTAGGTTGCAGAGTTTAATAAAGTCGAATTTATGCCTTACGAATTGCGCCTGATACTCCTGAGCGTCTAGCGGTTCATCAGTATATTAAGGAAAATTATTATCATATGTTAATCAGTCTTTTACAGATCGATCCAAATATAATGTAACAAGGAATATAGTGGTGTTAAGGGCAATGAGCGCCCAACATCTGTTCAGATAGTAAAGTTGTTGAAAGTGCAACTGTGAATATGGGCCTTCCACATAGTCAATCAGAAACTACTGAGTGGGTAGGGTCCAAATTTATAGGCTTACTTCAAAACTGGTGGAATAATAGGCATAAGAAAAGACACCGTTGTGCATTAGATTAAACGGTTGTGTTCATGGGACACGGGGGTAAAACAAGAAATGAATGCATTCTGTTGACACGACTTAGAATTGGGTTACTATGTTTAATTATTTATTTTATCTTGTTGGAAAACATCATTCTGAGTTGTGCAGGTTTTGTCATTATCAAACCTTTGAACGCATGCTGTAGTGTGAAGCATGTAATTTATAAAGAAATCAAATTATGGGCTTATTATTACAATCTTTGGGAGTTGAAACTTTTCAGCAAAAATCTTTATTAAGTTAGTGACTTTAATATAATTCACAATGTTGCCTTTCACTACTTACAATCGATCGGGCTTCTGGGAATAAATTCTGGCTTCATTTGATAAAAAATGTTAAAATAAAAGAGGGTTTATTTCTCAATTCTCTGCACCACAATTCAGACCATTTGGTGGCGTGAATGCACCTTTAACTTGGAATGTCAACTGCTATTTATACAACCCCCGGCTGAATTCTTCACATTCGCCAATCATACAACGGGGAGGGTAAGGTGACTCTCTGTTTTCCGGTTGGTGGGCGTGAATCGGTATAATTACACATATCCAGAGATCCCTTGGGGGGAGTCATTCCGCAGTGGTACTTTGACTGACATCTGACCGGTCCAGTGATATATTCAGACTCCAGTACGGTGGTTTGCGCCGCACAACCACGCACTCTGTGGCCGCATCTGGCATCTGCTCAGGACGCTGCTTTACTAATGAATTGTTGCACCGATGCGAACGGACATTTCACCGCGTTGATCACCTGCTCCCTGAATTTCGACTGAGTCACTGCGTAAATAAATGTGTTTGTGCAGCAGCTGAAATCCCGCAGCAAAAACCCGGCAGAGTGAAAGATCCATTCAGAATCATTGAAATCGAATCCTTTTCCAGAGACCTGATAATATATGACATTCACAGTGTGCGTCATCCACAGGAGGATGAAGCTGCCGGAGATGGCAAAGAGTAAAACCACAGACCTCCTCCTGCTCTCCATCTCCGGGTCACTGCTTTGACCCCTCAGCCCCTTACGGACCCGACTGGCCACTAAAATTTGCCTGACTGTCAGAGCGTTGAATAGCAGGATGGCAGCGAAAGGGAGGAACGGGGTCGTTACCGTGTCGAGCCAGTCATATCCTAACCACCCAGGTTCAGTGAAATAATTGTCCTTCATCATACAGAACCATGGTACACTGTCGATGATCACCCAGGGTTCCCGCGTGAAGTATCGCGGAATGTTTTTCAGAGAAAACAGCACGGCGGTTGTTGTTAGAACTACTGCCGAAGTTTTCCCGGTACAATACTTTGTTTTTAGCTTCTGGCAGCAAATGGCGACAAACCGATCAAAGGTAAAAGTGACGGTGAACCAGACAGAGCAGTCTGTGGCTGTGAATACCAGTACATCGATAACGCTGCACACAGGGGTGATGCTCAGAAAACTCCACCGGAAGTAATACCACTTGATTATAGTCAAAATGACATGGATGATAATTATCAGTAGATCGGCCGCTGCCATGGCCACCAGGTAGCGAGTGGTGCAGGTGGAGAGGCCGCACTTTCCACGGGACAGGATCACAATCGCCATCAAATTCACTGGAGAGAGAGAGAGAGGGAACGAGAGGGTGGAGGAGAGAAAGAAGAGACTGGGCATTACTGAACATTTTCTAAGGAAAATACAATGACATTGGATTGTAGTTGGAGTGCTAATCTAACATCAGATATGGGTTACAAAGCCTCTAACCTGCCTTCTGTGTGGAAATAATTCGATTTATGGGGAATCGCCCGCGATAGAACTGAGCTGTACGAACAACGTCAGCGCTACTCGCGAGAGCAGTCTCTGATGGAGTCGGAATCTCAGATTTAACCGTGACTGTCAAAGTCTTGGGAAATTCAGCATCTGATGGGGTCGATAAGGGATACAGAGCGGAGTAGCACACATACCAATACTGCAGGAAACCAGCAGGTCTGGCACATTAATGGAATTGAACAGAATCTCAGTTCGGGTCGAGACTCCTTTTTAGGACGAAATGGTACCTAAATTTACGACGAGATTCAGAGGGAAAGAAAGGTCACCTTACAGACTAGTCTGTATGGATTAATTCTACAGCATAGTTCAATTCGATAGCACACGTTAGCAGATCCATGGACACTAGTTCAGAAGATCATATCGAATTTTTGAGCAGCAGGCAGGGGACCCGACAGTAGCAGAATCCACAGGGGTTCACTGATCAATAACTCAATAACACTGAACGTAACAATGCAAAGACTTCCCTGTCACATCTTCCCGGAGATCCAGCCGTCTCCAACACTGCGACAAGTCTTAACAAAATCCCATTAAAAATCGTCAGTCACCCCTTCCCGGAGATCCGGCAGACTCCAGCACTGCGACAAGTCTTAACAAAATCCCATTAAAACCCGTCAGTCACCACGTCCCGGAGATCCGGCTGTCTCCTGCACTGCGAAAAGTCTTAACAAAGTCCCATTAAAACCCGTTAGACACCCCTTCCCGAAGAGCTGCCCGTCCACTGCACAGGAGCAAATCTGGACAAAATTCCACTAAAACCCTTCCTGTCACACCGTCGCGGAGAATTGCCTGTCCACAGCACTGCGACAACTCATTAAGAGTAGAAAAACTTTCGAGTCGATCCAGTGATTCAGAGGAGAGACAGATGGTTAAATTTGTTGGCCAGTAAATATGAAAAACCAGTATGTTGCATGGCCAGCACCGATATCTCCGTCGGATATTTTTGCAATGCTCATCAAGTTGCAAGCTTGCAAACGGTCATAACAGGATCTCACCATTTAACGCACAGAAATACCGAACATTAATTGCTCTGCTCACTCACCAGGAAATCCAATGGCAGCAATGAACAGGTACATTTTTTTCTGAACACTCTTGTAGCTATCCAACATTGCAGACATTTTTCTCTGTCCAGTGATTTGTTTCCATGAACTACAGGCGACCTCTCAGAATGAAATTCTGAGGCAGCACATGCCTGGGGTTTTTAATACCATTCAGCAACTCCTCGGGAACATATTACAACGAATTTAAAAATAAAGAGTTTTAATTATTTATAAGCCGATGACGTCAGTCAAGTGAAATCCCAGGGTGACGAATTGTAATTAACTTAGAGAAGTAATTTTAGAAAAGTTGTGGGAGTTAGCTGGTCCCAAGAAAGATGACTAAACCTTCGGAGGTGTCTTATCAATTAAATGTGCTACCACAGTAAATATGTGCTTCAAAGATCTATTTGTCAGACACAAAATATTGCTGTAAGTTATATCATTGTTGCTTGTGAAACTGTACTGAATTACCTACTGGTACCATTCTTGTGAAGAGTATAATCTCCTGATGCAGCTTGTGCTTGAGAGCTCTGACAAATGGTCTCCAAGCAAATGTCTGTTTGTGGTGATGAATAAACAGTTGTATATTCACTCAACCCTCAGTGACTTAGTCATGGTGAGAAAAATTGGGGGGCAATCCTTTGCCCAAACGCATTTCCATCAAAATCACACACAAAGCTTCTATAGGAAAAAAAAGCACTGTCGACGTTTCGAGTCGAGACTAACTGAAAGAAAAGATAGTAAGAGATTTGAAAGTAGGAGGGGGAGGGAGAAATGCGAACTGATAAGAGAAGACCTGAGAGGGTGGGGTAAAGCTAAGAGCTGGGAAGGTGATTGGCAGAAGGGATACACAGCTGGAGAAGGGAATGGATCATGGGACGGGAGGGATACAGAGCTGGAGAAGGGAAAGGATCATGGGACAGGTGGGATACAGAGCTGGAGAAGGGAAAGGATCATGGGACAGGTGGCCTAGGGAGAGATAAAGGGGGAGGTTAGCACCAACGGGAGATGGAGAACAGGCAGAGTGATAGGCAGAGAGAGGAAAAAGCTGGGGCGAACGGGGTCGAAAATATAAAAATATATCAGTGATGGGGTAAGAAGGGGAGGAGAGGCATTAACGAAAGTTAGAGGTCAATGTTCACGCCATCAGTTTGGAGGTTACCCAGACGGTATATAAGGTGTGGTTCCTCCAACCTGAGAGTGGCTACATCTCGACAGTAGAGGGGGTCATGGATTGACATATCTGAATGCTAATAAGAGGTAGAATTAAAATGTGTGGCCACTGGGAGATCCTGCTCCTCTGGCGGACAGAGCGTAGACGATCAGCGAGACAGTCTCCCAGTCTGCATCGGGTCTCACCAATATATAGAAAGCCGCACTGGGAGCACCGGTCACAGTACGTCAGAACAGCCAACTCTCAGGTGAAGTGTCACCTCACCTGGAAGGAATGGGCCCTGAATGGTGGTAAGGGAGGAAGTGTAAGGGCAGGTGTAGCACTTGTTCCAATTCCAAGGATAAGTGCCAGGAGCGAGATCGGTCGGAAGGGATGAGAAGTGGGGGACGAATGAACAAGGGGGTCACGTAGGGAGCGATCCCTGCGGAAAGCATAAAGCGGGGTCTGGGGGAGGGAAAGATGTGCTTGGTGATGGGATCCCGTTGGAGATTGCTGAAGTTACGCAGAATTATATGTTGGACACGGAGGCTGGTGGGGTGGTAGGTGTGGACAAGTGGAACCCTATCCCTAGTGGGGTGGCGGGTGGATCGCTAGACGGACATTGCTGCTGCAAGGAATACATATTAGTGTAAAGCGAGTAAACACTGCCTCTATGTTAGCCGATAACCTGGTGTACCCAGTAGAGAACATGAGCGTCAAGTTATGATCGCAAATCATCCCAAGTGTCCATTTGCATCAGCTCAAAAATGAGGAGGTGGAAACAGATAAGGTAAGGCAAACAAAGATACAAAGGAAAAAGAAAAAAAATAATAATAATTTGCAGAGGATGAATATGGGCATGAAAGGAATAGCCTCGCTTTAAAGTTACCAAATCCATGAGTACACAGGCAACTGAATTGTAAGCCATAGTATATGTGGTTATCCAGCCAGAAGGTTTTCCGGCAGGTTCAGTCATACACTCTGATAGTTTGTATCAGCCTTATAGAATATTTGCCTCTGGGGGGAAACCAGTGGGTTTGCTTCAGCTGATGGGAAGCCTCTCCCACTTGCTGCTTTATTACAATATATATATATTTGAAGCCGCAAAGGGAAGTTATTCATGGAGTCATAAAGGCGAAATCCCAATCTATATTATCTCCAGAGCCGACGAATTTGCAAAGCAAGGTGCTTTATTTGGGCAGGAATGACAGCTACAATTTGGGGTTATTAGAAGGCAGAAATAAACAGAAGACTAGAAAAAAGTTTTTAAATTTTTTTTAAAAATGATAGAAAGTGCAGCGTCAGAAATATACAAAGAGCACAAGGAAGTGTGTATCAACGATGGAGTTGTCCTTCATGAAAGAAACCTTCTGGTTCCAGAGGAAGGAAGGATGTATGGGAACATTAGGGATGCGAAGGCACCCTGGAAAATATCAAGGAAGTGGGCTGATGGCCGAAGATGAAGGACTATGTAGAGCACAATGTGATTTTTTCTTTTTGATTTGTGCACAATATAATCCTGACAGAAATGTAAAGAAAGTAGATCAGTGAAAAGGACTTGGACTAATTTGCAGATAGAATATATTTGGTCCCTTATCCCCCACCCCAGGAGTGTGCAAGTATATTCTATTAGTAATAGATACCTTTACGAAGTGGCTGGAAGCTTTCCCGGCTAAGACAAACACAGCAAATGCTATTGCAAAAATCTTATTGGAAAGGATATTAACTCGCTGGAGACTACCCTGGAGTATCGAATCAGATCAAGGCACTCATTTCACGGCCCAGATAATGCAAGATGGCTTGGCACTTTTAGGAAGCAAGCAGAAATTCCATATACCCTGTAGGCCACAGTCTAATGGAATTGTGGTAAGGGTGAATCTAACACTAAAAAATACGATTGCGAAAAAGGTGCAAAAAGCACAGAACAACATGGCAAGTAGTTTTGCCTTATACCTTGAGTATAATAAGGAATACTGTGGCATATTCAACTGGTTACACACTGAATAAACTCGTGACCGGAGGAGAAATGAAAGAATTGGTGGAGCTGTTAGGATTAGATATCTCTGAACACGAAATGGATGGGTTTGTGTCAGAAAAGTAGGTACAACATTGGTAGAGACAGTGAAAAAGGCCAATTATGTGGCAGCCCACCATATAGCCCACCACAGATTAACAGAGTAAAGCCTACTTTGACTCAAAAGTCAGTGATGATCAGAATAGAACAAACCAACCTAATTTTCAAATACAACATTTACAGGGGCCCCTGTGTACTTATAGACAGAGCAATTTTTTTTTGATAAAAGTGAATGTTACCATATCAATTAGCTGAAATTTGTGGGGTAGAAACAGGGATGCTATCACCATCGGCACATAACAATTGATATACATGATTTGGGAGACTAGAGGATGTAACAGCTGTTCCAAGTAGATGGGAGCAGATCCTATCGAGGGGGTGATTTTCAGACATCACATTGTGAGAATCAGGGCTGCATTGTCAAAAAATCAAAGGAAAAGGAAAAGAAGTCCCTTCGATTCGGAAATGAAACTGTGTAAGAAAAGACGGACGGCTTGAGTCCAAAGAAAATTGGGAGCCTAGATCGGATGGGTTAGAAATACAGACGGAAAATATGGACTTAAAATAATTTAAGATTGAAACTGGAAATAAGAGCAGATATCACACTTGTATGCTACAGATTTAACTCAACATGAAGAGAATATTGCGTTTTGTTGCAATTGAATTTACCATGACTGTGGCAATGTCTTGTTCCTGAGGCAGGACAGTAGGCAAACGTGTCAACAGTGATAACATTGCTTGGGAAACACTCAGTGAAAAAAAAATATTTACTCAACGGGCAGGGGAATATGAACAAATAAAGGGGAAATGTAGGACGTAAATTTGTATTATATACAATAATGAGGAGAACTTCAAACTCCAACGCACTGATACAGATGAAAATGCTGCTACTGAGTTCCTATCAATTCTGCAGCTGTCTGGAGACTGGACATGTGTTGTGGGAGATGACAAGGGAGATCGGTCATCAATGGAGCAAACACACTAAACTAAGTAAAACACACGCTGGCAAGACAAATTAAATATTTACTGAATCAGGCTTTTGCAGGAAGTTTTGAAACTGGTAGGCAAAAGTTCCAATATATCCATAGGTAAGAACACTATCGCTTGATGGTGTAATATTAACTTAATGTACCCGGATATTTGTATTGCTCAATATATATCGACTGAGAAGATGGAAGGCCGAAATAATGGGCAAAATTCGAGGATAATGCTTTCATTAAACAGCAGAGAAGATTGTTAGTGTAAAGTGGGTGAACTTAGTATAGACTAATATTTTTATACCTACTGGAATTCCATGGAAGTCCTGTGGGCAGTCAACTGAATGAGAGGAGGAAAATAGTCCTAAGGTAAATATCTTTGAATCAAGAGGAGGGAGATGTTGGTCAGAAGAAACTTCAGGCTGATCAAGGAAAGAGGAAGCAGACGTGCCAGTTATCTTTGTTGCCCTCACCCCCCAATTCGTGGACTCTGAACAGTTTCTTACTCTTGGATAATCTAATCAGAGCAACTGAATGTGGACACAGGAAGTTTCAGTTGATGATCTGCTAAACCTGAGACCATTCTCAAACAAGTCGCCATTTGTTATGTAAAGGCCATAGACTCTGAACTGATTCATGACACGATGGCAATTTAAGCAGAGCAACTCTAGGAGATTATTCTCGGAAGAGTAGCTACTTGTTATGTAAAATGCCAGCCCTACCAAAGAAGCAATATGTAGTCTTGTTAGTCTCTGTCTGGGTTACCTATTTTAACTGTTTTGGAGTAGCCGGAGCGTAAAGGCACAAATACACAAGGCTGCGGTGGACAGAACCCTGAAACAATGTTGCCTGCAGCCCTGTACAGTGACCAGTAAGAAAGTGACCCAGGTAGGTCAGGTGACCATGAAACAATGTGATCGAGATCGAATGGTTCAATTGATGAGGAATACTATAAGACGCAGGAGCTCCAAATCCGCAGGGGTGATAACTCTCCAGCAGCCAGAGCCCAACTATCGTGGATAAGGAGGACACATGGAGATCGGGACCATGAGGTATGCCAGCGTAGACTCATTTCCGTTCATTGACTTCATTGATTTTCTCTTCATTGATTGGTCATGGAGGGTCGGGGAGTTCTGGTAGGGTGAACAGAGGTAGATAAGACAGTGAACCCACGTGCTTTTCAGCTGAAATAATTTTGTTGTGACCCACTATCCAGCGCTCTCGAACCGGCTCACAAAACGGTGCGCGCAGGCAGGGAGTCCGGCCCCAAAAATGGCGCCAGGCTTTCTTGACCAGCAAGGGGAAAAGCCCGCGCGCGGAAAGGGACTGTGAATATACGCCCCCTACAGTATTGCCGCCCAGGGAGGGCGGGAACGGGACGGCTTAAAAGCAAAGCCGCGAAGTTTGAATAAATCTTTAACGCAACTGCAAATCACCGTCTGCGTGTCGTTATTCCAGCACTGTGTGTAGCACACCGCTACAATACGTTACTTCTCGTTATGTGTATCATTTATATACAACATAAAAATAAGTGGCCCAAAAAACGTCCCATTGTGGAACACCACTAGTCACTGACAGCCAACCATAACAGGTCATTTTATTCCCACTGTCTGCCTCCTACCCATCGGCCAATTTTGTAAACGTGTTAGTAACTTTCCTGCAATACTATCGGCTCTTAACTTGCTAAGCAGTCTCATGTCTCATGTGTGGCATCTTTCAAAGGCCTTCCGAAAGTGCAAATGTACAACATCCATTACATCCCCTTTATCTATCGTACTTGTAATCTCCTCAAAGAATTTCAACGTTCGTCAGTCAGGATCCCTGACTTTGTACAAGCTTGCCCCGTGTCACCAAGTACTCCACCATCTCATCCGTAGCACCTGACTCTAACATCTTTGGAACAGCTGAGGTCAGGCTAACTGGTCTTTAATTTCCTTTCTGCTGCCTTCCTTCTTCTTAAAGAAGTGTCATTTGCCGTTTTCCCGTCCTCTAGCACCATGCCAGATTCCATTAACTTCTGAAACATCATTTATAATGCCACCGCAATCTCTAACGCAAATTATTTCAGAACCCCCGGGTGAAGTTGATCTGGTCCTGGTGACGTATGTACCTTTGGGTCCTCCAGCTTTCTGAACACCTTCTCTCTTGAGCACCCACTTGTCTTCCTTCACACACTACAACATCAGCCATACTGCTCTTGTCATCCACAGTGATACAAAATACTCATTCAGTTCATCAGCCGTCAGCTTGTCCCCCTCATTATACTTCCTGCCTCATTTCCCAATCTTCCTCTATCCACACTAAAAAAAATCCTATGCACCCAGAAGGTATTGACAGTTTTTTTTAAATTTCATCTATCCCTTATAGTGATTCTTTTCGTTGCTCTCTGTAGGTTACTGAAACCTCCCCATCCTCTATCTTCCCAATAAGTATTTTTTTCACTGTTTTTTTTCCGTTTGGTGTATACCCTCTCGTTTGCTTTTATGTTAGCTTTGACTTCGCTTTGTCTGCCACAGTTATACTATTTTACCATTTGAGTTTGTCTTCATATGCCCTGCAACGTCCTAATTTTTGCAAAAAACACGCCATTGCTGCTCTGCTGACATCATTGCCCGCAGGTCCCTTCAATTTTCTTTGGCCAACTCCTCTCTCATACCACTTTAATTTCCCTTACTCCACTGAAATACAGATACATCAGATTAATGTCTCCCTATCAGACTTCAAGTTGAAGTCAAGCATGTTGTGATTACCGGTTCCTAAGGTTTCTTTTACCTTAACCTCATTTATCGTCACCAGTTCATTCCATGACACCATAATCCAGTATAGCTGATCCACTGGTAGCCTCAACGACAAACTGCTCTAACAAATGCATCTCTTAGATATTCAACAAACTCACTCTTCTGAAATCCGTTACCAACCTGGTTTTACCAATCGACCTGCATGTTTAAAGATGATGTGAATAGAAGATTCATGTGAACGTATGAATACTGCCTTTGGATTTCCTGAAGGCCAACTGGCCGTTAGTTCGACTGTAAAAAACAAACAAACAAACAAACAAACAAATTCTATGGTGGTCTTCATTGCCAGATTATCGGAAATTGATGGCGTGTAGGCCAAGCCATTGGTTGCAGTTAATAATGACCATTGGTGAAGCGTTAAATTTTCTGGAGCAAGGGATGTGTTTGTGGTGAAGAAACAGAGCACCAAGAAAGAACAGCGGAAAGACTCGATGGAAAGAATCAGCCGATTATGCCTCGCTGCCCGGTCGCCTAACAACATTATCCTATGTCTTTCGATCGCCTGAATTAAGCACAGGCCTTTCGCCGAGACACCTAATAAGGTGTCTAATGATAGCCTCCACCATGTTGCCTTCATTAAAGTTTTTTGTTTCCTCCTAAGCAAAGACATGAAAGCCACCTTTCGGAACAGGCTTTATGAACATGTAATAGACTTTATGCTTGGGGGTACATTCCTCTTCAAGGTAAACATATCACAAACTAACTGGACACTGCTACAGTAACAGCTGAGGGTAGGATCTTTGTACACGCGGGTGCTGTCTGCTCACAACGTTGCAGACGTTGGCAGCAAACACCTAAATCTCTCTGCGGCTGTACCTACTCGAGCATGAACCAGGTCCGATCTGATTTCCGGTGCCCTCCGTGAGAAGTGTTCCTGTTTACCATGAAGCGGCAGTAGCCCCGCTCGGTGCTCCGTTTCCTCTCTGTACCACAGAGGCAGCGACTTTGTAGGTCACTTGGCCGATCAGCATTAACGCTGGGCTGCGAGATAAATTATCGAAAGGGGTATGGCAGTAAAGAGAATATGCAGAAAAAATTGTGAAGAATTTACTAATTGGTGGGAGTTGGAGGTCGCGGGCTGCGGGTGAGAAGAGTCTGTTCTTCTGCTGATTCTCTCTTAAGCTCTAAACCAATTTTATTCTCCGCGCTGCCACGAGAAGGGTGAGTGAGAGACACAGCTCAGGAAGTGGAGTGGGGTGATGGATGAGAGGTTGAGTGGGGAAAGAAGAAAAATCGTAGGGTTCGGAGGGAAAGGGAGGATAGAGAAGCGAGGCTGAGAGGATGTTGTGCTGAGGAGTTGGAGAGAGCTGAGAAGGTGATGATGAGGGGTGGCAAAGAAGGGGCAGACGGGAAAAGGTTTGCGCAAGGTGGAGAGAAGTGGGAAGAAGATAGTGAGGCTCTGACAGAGTGTTGGTGTATTCCATTCCCTCTGCCCCACTCACAGTAAACCTTCTCAGGGTATACTTCCGTCAACGAAAACAGGTTTCGACACTCGATGCGAGCATATGCTGTTCCTGTAAGAAGTTCACACCACAAACTTGAGGGAATATAGAATCCAGAATATGATGAAATTAAACTACAGGAGAAAATGTTAACCGATGGAAGAGAATGAATCTTCATTCAAGACATCCCATTAACTGAGCAAAAGCGATATTCCCAGCGAAGCTTCGAAGCATGGCTGAACATCACAGCGCTAGCGGGCTTGCTGCTGGTAACACATGACCAGGCGGTTACCGTAAAAAAACAAACAACCAAATTCACAATAAATATAAACAGTTAAAGATAATAAATGAAGCAAATTGCAACAGAAACAAGAAGCCATCCAGCTTATGAGTGGATGCTGCAATAGTTTAACTCAATCTGATGACTTACATGGTCACACTCAAGTGATAAGTATCATTCAGTAAAATCTTGCTTTAAATCATAAACTCACCAGGAAGCTACCATGCATTAGTATTAATACAGACCTGACCCAGTTCCTAAAATTATATCATGATCGATCTAACATTACACCTCGGGCAATAATCAATACCTGTACCGATATAATATTACAGGAAAAACAAGCATATTGGCTTTCCAAACACACACAACATTCTGTAATAAATCCTTGAATATGCCAGAAATATGCTGACTTCGAAACGGAAGTTGAAAGGCAGTGGTACATGAGCAGTGTGTAAGTTGTCCCAATTTATTATCTACAGCTTGTTTCATTCTCAAGTGACTACACAATAACATGAAATAATTAGATCTACACGACAGAAAGACACAGAACGAAACGACGTTTGAACTGTCCGAGAGCTCGCAATTGAGAACTGAGTGTGCCTGTCTTTCTCCACACGGCGATTGACCAGTTTTAGCTGAGAAATGAAAAATAATGATAATCATGCGAATCTACGAGAGTGAATGCAGGAGATTCAACATGCAGATGCTCGGATGGGAATTTATTAGAAATCAGAAAGTGAGATGACAGTCCTTCCATTATGAAAAATAATCATCGCGGTGGGGGGGGGGCGGTTCAATTGAAATTTGGACATTTATGAACCAAATGTATGGATTCTGTAGTGTTGAGCACTTCTCCATGACAGGTTTGTCTAATGTGAAGGAACAGTCAAGGATTACTGTATGTTCGAGCAGACTGCTGACTTTCTTTTTCATTTCATTCTTATGCAGAAGAGTAAAGTAGCGAATGCGAGGCATTTCCGCCAATTTGATTTGAACTTCCTGTGATTCGGACCCTCCCTATATTGTCGAAAGGGCCGTAGCGGTAACGGAGAGCGGAAATATGGTGAAAGCAAGTAAAAGTTAGGTTAATTATTAAAAGGACGTGGATGTTGCGTTTAGTGGGCATTGAAGAGTCTGTTCCTGTGTTGTGACTCTCTCGGGCTCGAAACCATTTTCATTTCTCACTGCTGCTACGTTATCCGATGATCGCCAGTTTTGTCCAATGAATGACACTGCGATCATCTCTGAGAATAACTTAGCTATTCTGTTTATGAACGTGTTGAATAATTGATATGACTGGATATTTCGCTGCTCCGATGAACTGCTCTCTGAACTTGGACTGAGTTACCGCATAAATAAATGTGTTTGTGCAGCAATTTAATATCATCAGCATGAATCCAGATTGATCAGCTATATATTCCGAATCGTTGTAATTATTTCGATCCAATCCAGTACTGGTGTTAAAAAAATCGGCAACCATCGCTGACCACAAGATGATGAAGCTTCCGGAGATGGTGAGCAGTAAGATCAGAGACCTCCTCCTGCTCTCCATCTCCGGATCACTTCCGTTCTCCGCCTTGCTCTGACCCCTCAGCCCCTTACGGACACGACTAGTCACTAAAACGTGTCTCACTGTCAGACCATTGAACAATAGTATTAAAACGAATGGGAGTAGTGGCGTTAGAACGGCAGAAAACCATCTGTATCCCACCCACCCGGGATCGGTAAAGTAAGCAGACTTTATAATACAGCCCCAGTGTACATCGCCAATCACTTTGGCTGGATGAAATATAAAGATGTAGGGTACATTTTTAAAGAATTGGAACACGCCGGTTGTTGTCACAACCACAGCCGCAGTTTTCCCGGTGCAATACTTTGCTTTGCGCTTCTGGCAACAAATGGCGACAAACCGATCAAAGGTAAAAGTGACGGTGAACCAGACAGAACAGCCCGTGGCTGCTATTCCCACCGCAAAGATCACACTGCATACGGGGGTGATTTCCAGGAATGTCCCGGGGAAGTAAACGTTACGGATCTGCCAAAGTATGACCTGGAAGATGATGGTTAGTAGGTCCGCCGTTGCCCTCGCCATCAAGTAGCGAGTGCTGCAGGTAGAGAGGCCGCATTTACCCCTGGACAGGATCACAATCGCCACTAAATCAACTGGGGGAACAGGAAAATAATTAGTTAATTATTCTCTCGCCGCTCGCTATGTCTCAGTGCGGAGTAAATGAACACCAATCAAACTGTGCAGATAGCTCACTTCAGGCGATTTAAAATGTGTAAAGCGCGAGTCTCAAATCTCTAAAAGTGTGATGCTGTGTGAAATTATACGACACTCAGGACCGGAAAAGGACCAGTGCTTGAGAAGGAAGCTTTGTCCACTGATCACCGAGGGCGCTCTAGAGAAATCTATATAAATCTCCCACCATCAGGTTTTTCACTGATGTGTAAAGCCTGGATACCTCGACAACCTTATCAGCAATGGTGATTACAGCATCCCCGTCACCTGCGTTCTGGCACTCTCTGCATACAGCGAATACCCGCTCGCTCCGCCTCTGTACATTTACAGAGTTGAATATTCAAAACAAAGTTATTTTCCCCGCTCGCATGCCTTCGTCCCCTCCTCGACTCCCCTTATGTTACCCACCTACACGGCTGGCTTCTTTTAAATTTCATTAATACTTTTGAACGAGTTCGTTCACAATACGTCGATGTCCCCGGTCAGAAAGATCTTATTTTCGTATTTAAAGATACTGCCTGATCCCTGAGCGTTTCAGGTACTGTGCACGTTGGCACTGAAAGCTTCCATATTCCGAAGGAAAGGCAATCTACGTACTTCAATGAATTTGAGTCCTTTAGGGGTTGCTCCAGTTTACTGCAGCACAGTTCTAAATGTTTCGATGCTTGTTGTTCCAAAGTGGAGAATCGCAAGAACCTCGCCCCGTTGTACCTCGATCGTACACCACCATGTGCGTTCTCCACTCCCCGTTCACTTCACTGACAACACGGACGTGGAAACAAAACGACACCTATTTGAATTTTCGAAACTCCCGATGGTTCAGAATATAACTCATAAGTGATATCTACCACACGGCTGAATCTCACCGGCGTTTCGCTTCCCGCATTCCCTTCAAAATTGAATCAATTTCTTAAAACGCAGCACAATACATTGAAATTTGACTTTAAATCATTGTTTACTGTTGACACGTAAAAACACCGTAACCCGTAAAGATACCGAGAGCACTGGATTATCGGTGTTTACTCTGACAGTGGCTTATCGTTGATAAATCAAAGTTGCCTGCCATGAATCTAGAAAAAAAAAGTGATTCTATCTCCCCCGTCTCCCACTTTCAAATTCCAGTGCACTTTCAGCTGAGATCACCGTTTATCCGCAGGGATCTTCTGAACGAACACGGAGTTTTGTCACAACGTCTGCAGTGCATTCTCTGATACACGGCATCACAACGTTGTCGGCGACTGAATGCGTCCAAAGACAGTGGACACAGAATTGCAAATCTTGGTTTTCCTATGTTCTTACCAGGAACTCCAATAACGGCAATAATCATGTAATATATCTTCCTCACAATGTAGAATGTTTCAAGCATACTGTGTCAGATTCACCCTGCTCCCAGCTGCAGCGATCTCGCTAAAGAAACTCTGAGCCGATGAATCTCCACGGTCATTCATTTAAACCCGCTCCAGAAAACCGAATATTCAATACTGCACAAAGCTGACGTGTCTTCCAACAACAGGATTAAAAATAAACATGATTTCATTCAAGTAAATCCCCAATTGTGATGAGGTATGCACAGCTTGTCGTGAAGTTGCAAAATCTCAAAGACAAAGAAATGACGACTCGAGAAGTCAGTGAATGGTGTTGCGAAACACTCTCAGGCTCACCTCCCGGTCTCACGGTGGTGAATGTTTTCTTGTCCATTCCTCGGCTCCACAGACTTTGTCATCATAGTCCTATGCTATACTGTCACTGGGCAGTCACTGCTCGGTTTCACTCCGGTAACTTTGTCGGTTGCAGATCTTGGAATAGAAATACATTGGTCAATGTGGTCTGTAGGCTACTGTAAGATAGTGGGGAGCCTTAAACTAGCAAAGCGTCCAGGCTGACGAAGATACTGAACGCATGTAAAATGTTAATCAAATGAATTGTTACACACATAAAATGTTGCAGGAACTCAGCAGATCAGGGAACATCTATAGGTATGAAAACCCTGTCCGAAACCTCTTCAAAATTAACGCTCCAACGATCCCCTCAGCTCCATCACCAAAAAGCAGGACTTCCCAGTAGCCAGCCATTTCAATTTCTATCTCAAATCTTGTTCCGACATGTCGCTCCATGGCGTCCTCTTCTGCCACTCTCACGTTGGAGGAGTAAACGCTTATGTCTTGGTAACGACCAATATTATGGCGTGAAGATGAATATCTCTATCTTCCCGTTTTCCCCCTCTCAATTTCTCTCTTCTTCATTCCCCCACTCTGGCCTTATTCTCTTCTCCTAACCAACTTATCACCTCCACTTACTGCCCCTTTCTCCCATGATCCTCTCTCCTACAGGACTTGTTCTTCTCCAGCCCTTTGCATTTCACATTATCCGCAACCATTTATTTCGTCCGTCTACTGCATCCACTTGGGTCCAAGTAACACCGTGTAGATTGTCCTCCTCTTCTCCCCAACCCCTTTCTTTTCCAGTGGAAATGTCGGTATCCGAAATACCGACTGTTCATTCATTTCCATAGATGCTACCTAATTTGCTTTCATCTTGCAATTTGTATGCACATCAAATTGGTCCAGTACCTCGCAGCGCAAACCTGCTCCCTTGAAAGGTCCCACCAGTATTTCAATCATTCTATACATGACCATTGAATTCAAGCATACAATTCTACATTCTACAATATCGACATTCCTTACATTTGTACCAACAATGACTGTGTCAGATACGCAACATCGGTTGCGTTGTTGATAGTGAGGTAGATAGTGGCATTCACTTACTTGATAGATCTCAACTGCGCTTTCGCTCAAAATCTGTAACGATATTGTATATTCTGTCATTTTTGTTGTTTTTGCCGTGACGAGCTACTTGGAGGTATTTATGTACTGAATGGAGTGAACTGAATAAAACATAAGACGAGCGTTTCAAGTGCCAGATACTCCTGGCGGTAATAAGCCTAAGGGTCGTCAGTAATGCTGTGAAATTGATCAATCTATCAATAGTCATCGAAGAGTACGGAATGGTCAATATTGAGGTACATGGCGATTGCCCTCCATGGATGAATATGGTCGGGATATTGTCTAAGACTGATGGGGTCCTCTGGCGCTCACTTAGAGAAGGACAAGGAATTGGGATTTCAAACTTGAATGAAAAATGGATAGTGTGTAGTTCAATACATTCCGAAACCACGCCTTCACTTACGGGAGAGGTCATGATGCAGTGATCTATTATTCTGGTCTGATTAGAGCATGGTGACTTTTAGATGTGATTGCAGAGAAACCGATGCAGAAGGGTTTCACCGGGATGTTGCCGAACATGAAACATTTCCGATATCAGCGGACAATTTGTGATTCGCTTGTGGAAACGGAGGAGTAAGAGGTGTTTCCAAAAGAAGTTTGAAAAATATTAGAGACATACAGGTGTTCGTAGTGGTTAACTATTTCTCTAAATGTGGCGTATCTAATAATAAGGAATAGGTTTATTGGAAGTGGAAGTATTATCGTACTTCAGAGGAAGGTGTTGATTTTTTTCTGATGTCGGGATTTGACGCAGCAATTTAGTTATAACACGGCGACCCAGGCTTCTGAACTTTAATTGTTCTCAATTATGTCTCTTTTACATTAGAATAAAAACAATCGAGTTTGGGTGCTCGTCCTCCGGAATACTTGCGTAAGGTTCACCTGGTTATTCCTGCGTTATCTGCTAAAGCTTATACCACTGACCTTAGAACAATTTCCCCTGTCTATGGCCTTCTCCACTGGCATCGTGAGGCAGAGCATGAACATCATCCACCTGACCGAAGTGCAAAGATTGGGAGCAAACATCGACGTATTTACACAGGCTGAACTGCTCTCTCTTTGCCTCTATGGTGATGCCCATGTCCCTTTCTCACACCTGATTAAGCCATCCCTGTGTAAGAATATCCATCCCTGAGTAAGAATATCTAATCCTGAATAATCCCTTCCCTCCCTGAGTTAAAGTCTCCATCCGAGTAAGAATCTCCACCCATGAGTAAATATCTGTGACCACTGGAAAGAATACATGCATACATACGCTGTGTCAGCTCTTGCGAATTTGACCGCGCGGAAATCAGAAGGCGATTTTCAATAAGTAGCACTTTTGGAATTTCGGAAATTGTTATTTTCTCAATCGTACTGGGCCGATGACCATAAGATGGAAAAGCTGCGTCATGGAAATGACATCCATTTGCATTCTAATATCATTAGACAATAGACAAAAGACAATAGGTGCAGAAGTAGACCATTCGGCCCTTCGAGCTTGCACCGCCATTTTGAGATCATGGCTGATCATCTACTATCAATATCCGGTTCCTGCCTTGTCCCCCTATCCCTTGATTCACCTATCCATAAGATACCTATCTAGCTCCTTCTTGAAAGCATCCAGAGAAACTGCCTTCCGAGGCAGTGCATTCCAGACGCCCACAACTCTGTGTGAGAAGAAGTTTTTCCTTAACACTGTCCTAAATAACCTACCCCTTATTCTCAAACCATGCCCTCTTGTACTGGACTCTCCCAGCAACTGGAACATATTTCCTGCCTCTATTTTGTCCAATCCCTTAATAATCTTATATGCTTCAGTCAGATCCCCTCTCAATCTCCTTAATTCCAGCGTGTACAAGCCCAGTCTCTCTAACCACTCTGTGTAAGACAATCCAGACATCCCAGAAATTAACATTGTGAATCTACGCTGCACTTCCTCTACGGTCAGGATGTCCTTCCTTAACCCTGGAGACCAAAACTGCACTCAGTACTCCAGGTGTGGTCTCACCAGTGCCTTGGACAGATGCAAAAAGATAACCTTGCTCTTGTACTCAATTCCCTTTGTAATAAAGGTCAACATTCCATTAGCCTTCTTCACTGCCTGCTGCACTTGCTCATTCACCTTCAGTGACTGATGAACAAGGACTCTTAGATCTCTTTGTATTTCTCCCTTACCTAATTCTACACCGTTCAGATAATAATCTGCCTTCCTGTTCTTAATCCAAAGTGGATAACCTCACACTTATTCACATTAAACGTCATCTGCCAAGTATCTGCCCACTCACCCAGCCTATCCAAGTCACCCTGAATTCTCCTAACATCCTCATCACATGTCACACTGCCACCCAGCTTAGTATCATCAGCAAATTTGCTGATGTATTCTCAATGCCTTCATCTAAATCGTTGACGTAAATCGTAATCAGCTGTGGTCCCAATACCGAGCCATGTGGCACCCTACTAGTCACCACCTGCCATTCCGAGAAACACACATTCACCGCTACGCATTGCTTTCTATCTGCCAACCAGTTTTCTATCCATGTCAATGTCTTCCCCCCAATGCCATGAGATTTGATTTTACCCACCAATCTCCTATGTGGGACCTTATCAAATGCCTTCTGAAAATCGAGGTACACTACATCCACTGGATCTCCCCCGTCTATCTTCCTGGTTACATCCTCGAAAAATTCCAATAGATTAGTCAAGCATGATTTGCCCTTGGCAAATCCATGCTGGTTCGGCCCAATCCTATCACTGCTATCTAGATATGCCACTATTTCATCTTTAATAATGGACTCTAGCATCTTCCCCACCACCGATGTCAGGTTGACAGGTTGATAGTTCTCTGTTTTCTCCCTCCCTCCTTTCTTAAAAAGTGGGATAACATTATCCATTCTCCAATCCTCAGGAACTGATCCTGAATCTAAGGAACATTGGAAAATGATTACCAATGCATTCGCAATTTCCAGGGCCACCTCCTTTAGTACCCTAGGATGCAGACCATCTGGACCCGGGGATTTGTCAGCCTTCAGTTCCATCAGTCTACTCATCACCGTATCCCTCCTAATGTCAATCCGTTTCATTTCCTCTACCCTCTGTCCTTGGCCCATCAATACATCTGGGAGATTGCTTGTGACTTCCTTAGTGAAGACAAATCTAAAGTACTTATTAAATTCTTCTGCCATTTCTCTGTTTCCCATAACAATTTCACCCAATTCATTTTTTAAGGGTCCAACATTGTTCCTAACTATCTTCTTTATCTTCAAATACGTAAAAAAGCTTTTGCTATCCTCCTTTATATTCCTGGCTAGCTTGCGTTCGTACCTCATTTTTTTCTCCCCGTATTGCCTTTTTAGTTAAGTTCTGTTGTTCCTTAAAAGCTTCCCAATCATCCGTCCTCCCACTCACCTTAGCTCTGTCATACTTCCTTTTTTTTTAATGCTATGCAATCTCTGACTTCCTTTGTCAACCACTTTGGTCCCTTTCCCCCCTTTGATTCCTTCCTTCTCCGGGGGATGAACTGATTTTGCACCTTGTATATTATTCCCAGGAATACCTGCCATTGCTGTTCCACTGTCTTTTCTGCTAGGATATCCGTCCAGTTAACTTTGGCCAGCTCCTCCCTCATGGCTCCATAGTTTCCCCTGTTCAACTGCAACACTGACACCTCCGATCACTTCGAGGGCATTTATAAAGCACGACTGAATGCCAAGATCCGTTAGCCAGCGCGTCGGTAGAGTTTAATCTCTCACTTTGTGTCCCAGATTTAACGGCATTGATGACATATTGTCGGACGGACGAAGAGTGCAAAAGAGGAGAAGTTTCATGTGATCTGGCTGAGAAAATAAAGCACAGTGGGCCGATAATCAACTAACATGAAAACTCAAGTTCTCAGGCCAAAAGACAAGCACACCATGTCTGAACATACAAAGGAACAATGTAAAAAGGAAGATTCAAGAGGGGATGATTATTAAAATAATGAAGATGCAGGTCAAACCATGGAAGAGCTCCAGTGTCATTTTCCCAATATAACAATGGCTGCAATCCAGGTTTCTGTACTCCATTTCCCCGGAGTATACTTAGTTGCCGTTGTTATATTTAGATTCGAAGACTGTGAATTATCGTCTGCCACCTTCGTGCATGGAAAGTCTGTATTTAAAGTCGCCTACTGAGTACTCAGAGCCCAATTGTGAGAGACATTAATCTGTACTGGGGCTCCCCACCATCCGTACCTCTCTGCTTACATACGCAAGATCGTCAGGGTTCCCATTTCTCATTTTCCGATCTCTCTGTCTCCCCATCTGGTGCAGTGGCACACCTCCCCCACCCCTCCAGACAGTGATGCAGCCTGTCGGAACTCTCTCCACGGTACATCTATAGCAGATTTTGATCGTATTGCTTGACATACCAAATCTCTTTAAACTCCTAATTAAGCATAACCGCTGTCTTGCCTTCATTGAAACTACATTGATATGTTGGGCCGAGGTTAAGTCCTCAACGATCTTGCCTACTCCTCCTACTTCTGATCCCTCCATGAGGATTGGTATGTATTCCTTCGTATTATCCTTCCTGAATTACAAAATGAGTTATTTCGTCTCAATAACGTTCAGTGCAAATTTGTTGCCAAGACGCCACTCAACTAGTTGGCATATTTCGCTCCTGTGTGCCTTCCAGGCTCCATCTGCGATTCTACCAACACTGTTTACGTCATCTACAAATGTATTAGTAGTATTTGATATGCACATTTGGTGACTCGATATGCACATGGATCTAAGCAAGATTGATAGATATGGACATGGAAGGATGAGAGTCTGAGTGTTTTTGATTTGCTTTTTAGTTGGTACGGCAATGCATTCTGGGCAGAACGGCCTTCTCGCGTATATTTCTATGATGCATGCTGTATGATATATGATTTTCTTCTGATATTTCTTTTTAGATATCTAAAACCACGTGTTTGCAGCACTGGGCTCCAGTGACGCAATCGGTTAGCACGCGATACTTATATGCCCGTACACGGCGGAGAAATGCCGAGGCTCGCCTAGCGCACTGGCGATTTTAATGCTTGCAACGCCCAGGTGACTGGACGTCTCTCAAGCTGAGCATTCAGCTGAAATGCTATATTTGATTTTATGCTTGAGGGACACCCTGCTTGTTATTTGAATTTAACTTCGAAGCGATGCACCTTTGAATTTGAACTGAGCAAGAGAGCGTGGGTTTACAATCGTTGCAGGATATCCTCCCTTATTCACTAAGAGGCATGTGCCCACAAGGCTGCTAGCATGCTCCCTCTTTGGTTCTTTAGTTCAACTAGCGTAGCCAAACTTCCCGTTGTTGAACGTGTCTGAACAAATGGTTTCTTTGTTGAATCAAGCCATCACGTAACCCCCATATTCCTGATTTCTCAACTCAATTAACCAAATGGTGAAGCAACCAACCCGACCTTTCCTGTAGCCATGCTTCAGGAACGTTCTAATTGCAACTCACCGTGGTTCGTTCTGCTGTCAATTATACTCAATGTTTACTTGCATCGGCAAATAAATATTAATCGTAGCCTCAATACCGTAAACGGTATCGGGATGCCGTTATCTCTCTCCCTCTCTCAACATGAAGCAGTATTTCAGGACAGATTTATAAATTAATTCTCACATGTCCCGTGTTCATCAAGCCTCTGTCAAAGAGACGACACGACCGCTCCCCACCCCCCCCCCCGATTCTACTGAGGCACTGAACTTCCGTTTCCAATGGTAAGATCTTTCCGTCTGCAATGCGTTTTCTCCACTGCGACCTCAGAGCTGATCGACTTGTCGCTCCATTCCCGAAGGTTGCTGTTACAAATATAATTTTCGTTCACAATAGGCCGTTTAATTGGCCGTTGATGTCGTGGTCTGGTTGCAATCCGACGGATCAGATTTGAACAATCATTAATTAAATATCAGTCTAATTGTGTGTCTGGTGTCAGTGCGGACTCGGTGGGACGATTGGCCGAGATTCATTACTCTTCAGCTGGCATTATCTCACAAGTAACTCCGTCCTGATATACATCCTTTTGTTTATAAATGTATCGGCACATGGTTCAGTAACTTACTTCAATTAACTGGTAATCTGAGGTGAAGAGAACACCGAGACAGACAGGGTGAGAAATCTGAAAGGCATTGTTTAAATTAGCACATGAACCGGAGCGCCACCCTGTGGAGACTGATGGAAGCGAGAATAACGAAGATGTTTTAATTCCTTGTTTTATAAATGCAACATAGTTCAGTTACCTGTTACATCTCACGCCCTGCCCAGCACTCCACAGGAAATTGTTAATGCATATCACTGTATTTGGCGCATAAATTTAATACTTGATGTTGTTGAAAGCGGAGCGGAATTGTGGGCAATGAGTTGTTCTTATAGCTGTACTTCAGAGCAGTGTGGGGAGGGGATGCCTCGAGTCATTGCTCAATAGCGCAGAACGTTGAGCGCTTTGAATGCGGAAGGTCCCCAGTTCAATGCTGGGCAGAAACATTGTTTGGCCTCCAGTGTTTGGGATGAAATTGAGACTCAACTTTTCAGTTCGTGTTCAAGTTTACTGTCACGGGCATCCAGGGTGTAAATGTCATGAACGTTCGCTTTTCTAGCAGCAGCACGTAGTATTTCAAACCTGACAAAGGTAAACTAAAGAAGGAAGAATTAATTAAAAAGAGACATAATTTTCAGGAGAAAATAAACGGATTTAAAAATAAGGAGGTTCATGGATTATACAGACTGCGTAACGGGAGAATGAACAATTCGGAGCAATTGTCGTAGAGTTGAGGATGCATTGTGCTTTCAACGTAGCACAGAAGCATAGGAAAGCTTCAGCACAATATTGGCTCTTCGGCACGGAATGCTGTACGTAACTAAACTGGGATTACCCATATCTCTCTATTTTCTAAGCTGCATGTACCTGTCCAGGAGACTCTTATAAGACCCTATCGTATCCGCCTCAACCACTTCCTCCAGCAGCCCATTCCCCGCACTCATCACACTTTGCGTAAAAATCTTACCCCTGACAACTCCTCTGTACCTACTTCAAAGCACCTTAAAACTCTGCCCTCTCGTGATAGCCATTTCAGCCCTGGGAAAAAAGCTTGGGAAGATGAGGAATCTATGAATCTGCCTTGCACCAGCAGAACAAAATACCTGACAGACAAGGTTAAAAATATAGCAGTCAGGAACTGGAAGATCACGGACAGGTATAGCTAGAGAAAACTTCCTCCAGGCCAGCTGGAAAAGTTATTCAAGACATGCCAAGATACAGAAGCAGATTATCAATGTTGACTGCGCAATTATACAGCTTCAATAAAAAGAATTGTTGACGATCGCTCCAATCTTTGTCAAAGCGACGAACGTCATTACACTCATTACGTTGCTGTGGTAACATGACCCATACGCATCCAGTGTGCGGAGCTGAAGTTGGATGTTTGCGGTTATTGTCGACCCAGTATTCCCGCGAGAAATCACGGGAGCTGAAGATCGCTGCGGAGATAATGCATTAACCCATTTGTTAATCTGTGGCATAAAACAAAATTTCTACACTGGGGTACATGGATGGTAGGGCTATGGTGGGCTACGGTCGCGGTCCAGGTCGATGGCAGTAGGCAGTGAAATGGTTCAGCGCAGAGCAGATGGGCTGAAAGATCTCTTTTGTTGCTATACTTTTCTATGACTCCGTGGCGATAAACACAAATCCGTACCATAACTTATCGGGTACTCAAAAGACGACCATGATGGGGTAGTAAACGTCTTTTATCTTGTTAATCAGGGCCCGGCCCATTTCCCGCAGTGGTGCGTTTTTGTCGTCGGTCCAAAATCAACTTTGCTTTAACAGTACGGGATGGGAGAAGGGATTCGTTCCAAATCTCTGTTCCGGAACAGTGTTTCTCTGTTCCTTTCAACTTTCTTCCACGTACAATCTGCACAGCAGTTGATGTCAGTTAGCGTTTGTATTCAACTCGCTGCACCTGAGCCGAGTGTGATTGCACGTTAATTGTTTCCCATTTATATAAGGATATGATTCACGATTCAGGCAAATTAGTATAATAAAGTAGATTGTGCAACGTATGACATTAGTTCCAGCCTCTTAACAAACAAGGAGTGAACATTCGCTTCAGTGCGTCGGGGCACAACAGGAGAGATTATTTTATTCTGCTATTAAAATTGAAGCTTTGCTGTTAATATTTGTTCACTATGGAAAATCCCGAAGGAAGCACCCTTTATTCACATTACGTCCATACATTGGTGCAGGTAAGATGTTGGAGTGATGTTTTGAAGTACTTAGAGGCGCATGAATAATTTTCCGTATTCAGCATGCCTTCCTTAGCGTTAATATTGTCTGAAAAATGTGTTCGTATCCTTTCAGGAAAACACAGACGAGATAGACAAATAACAGTTAGTAGGAGTTGATGATCTGGATAGTGAAGGCATTTGCATGGTGACGTACAGGAGTCTGCTAAACAAGATGAGGCTCTGTGGTGTTTATTAAATACTCTATCATCGATATAAGTTTGGCTGTCTGGCAGGAGGGCTGCAAATGGAAATACATGAAACCCTTTCTGCTTGGCTGCTGTTGGCCAAAGTGGTCCAAAGGGGACGAAGGGACGGTTTCATTTCCAAGTTTGTTATGACAATGATTTGGGTGCCGGATTTGGTGGCTTTGTGGCCAGGTTTGCGGACACCTGAAAGGACAGGTAGGGTTGAGGAAGAGGGGAATCTGCAGAAGTACTTGGACTGGTTCATAGAATGGACAAAGGCCTACCAGGTGGAATACAGTGTCTGGAAGTTTATGGTTGCGTATTCTGGTATAAGTGTAACCCTCAGGTTCGGCCGGCGGCGTTAGGCTAGGGGAAAACAGTCTCAGGCCCCGACAAACTTGTGAAATCTCGTCTGTGTGGATGCTGCGTGATGTTTTCTCCTGTACAACTCAGTACCACTAAATAACAAACTACACTATATGCAATTAAGCGTTTGAACTTTATAATTCTGAATTTGACTATAGCGTGAGTAAAGAAAACAAAAAAATAAGAAGGGCCCATTTCAACGAAACAGTTCAATGTGCACGTTGAAGCTCACGATTTTTCCGTCCGTTCGTTCTCCATCGATTTTCCCGGGCGTCGTCGACTCCCGACCCCATTCCAAGTCCACTCCGTCCTGCTGTCTACGACCTCTCTGTTCTTCTCTCTCCATCTTCCGCCGAACAATACCCCAATAATCCTCGCTCTCGGGCACACAAGAAAAAAAATCAGTCCCCTCATTGGCCGGCGCACATTCCAAAGACCCCGTTATCTCTAGTTATAACTAAAACACTGCTGCTACAGAGAAACCATTACGACTGTACTTCCTTAGAAGGTTGGCGTCATTCAATGTCTGCAGTGAGATGCTGAAGATGTTCTGTAGGTCAGTTGTTGAGAGCGCCCTCTTCTTTGTGGTGGCGTGTTGGGGAGGAAGCATTAAGAAGAAGGACGCCTCACGTCTTAATAAGCTGGTAAGGAAGGCGGGCTCTGTCGTGGGCAAAGTACTGGAGAGTTTAACATCGGTAGCTGAGCGAAGGGCGCTGAGTAGGCTACGGTCAATTATGGAAAACCCTGAACATCCTCTACATAGCACCATCCAGAGACAGAGAAGCAGTTTCAGCGACAGGTTATTATCGATGCAATGCTCCTCAGACAGGATGAAGAGGTCAATACTCCCCAATGCCATTAGGCTTTACAATTCAACTGCCAGGACTTAAGAACTTTTTTTTAAAGCTATTATTAATGCTTTTTGAGTTAGTGATTTAGATGCATATCATATTATTACTGAGTTAATTATGTATGTAATTAGTTTTTGCTTCAAGTGTATGGGACATTGGAAAAAATGTTGAATTTCCCCATGGGGATGAATAAAGTATCTATCTATCTATCTATCTATCTATCTATCTATCTATCTATCTATCTATCTATCTATCTATCTATCTATCTATCTATCTATCTATCATTAGCAGTGATAACTTTCCCAGGACGCTTTACTCTCCCCCGCCCCCAACAAAGTTAGTGATGTGCTCATGACTTTGAGATAATTTGCCAACACTTCCTGCAAAACACAAAGTCCAACCCAGGAGTAAAAGGCAGTGACGCAGCTCCTCAAAGCGGTCGGGGCCACTCTTTGATGCCCCTGGTGCTATATAGGCCAGCCTCTCTGGTGGGTTCCTACATCTGTGAGACTCCATACCCCCTCATCTACCTCTTCATGTTCCAACACTACTGGGGATAATTCTGGTCTAGCCTGCATCTCGGACCCCTAATCGCTTGGCTAATTGTCCCTTGGCTAATCCCCGCTTTATGCCTTGTATGGTCCCGGTGCAATCCAGGTTGTCCACATAGCCCCCGTCACCACCAATGTCACTTGATTCATCGTGAGAATAGTTGGGAGTCTCTTCCTCAGTCAGTGGGGAGTTAGTGAAAGGTACATCACACACCCATGTCCTTATCTCCCGAATCAGAATCCTACTCATGGGCAGGCACCTGGCTAATCTCCCGCTGTTGGTCCTGAAGTCGTTCCGCGTCGCCGCCGAGGCCTCTTACTGGGAGTAGGATCCAGATCGGGCTCTCGGTCAACCTGGACCCCTTGTCCCAGAGGCAGAAGGTGGTTCTGATGTAGAATCTTGACAGGTCCATTCCTATCCAATGGTTTCACTCTGAAAACAGGTAGGTTTGGCATCTGACTCTCCAAACCATAGGGCACATAGCTGCCCAGCAGGTGGGCAACTTATGCTTCCCAAATTCCTTATGAGGATTCGGCCTCTCGGCATGAGTTTGGAGAACCTAACCTTCTGATTATACTTCACTCACAGGGCAGTGCAAGTTTTGAAAGAGTCGCCAGAGTAAGTGGTGGATGCAAATTCAGTTACAGCATTCAGGAGACACTGATAGGTGCACGAATGCGCGGACTGTAATTGGATCCGGTTCTGGTGCAGGTCGATGACACGGATCAGTAAACATATCGTCACAATTAGGAAGAGCCAAGCGGTCTGTTTCTATGAGGAGTCGTCAACAACTCTACATCCTATCCTGAAAGATCTTCTCCAGTAACTTGCGCACACATGATGAGAGACTCAGGAGTCTATTTTTAAGGTCACTTTGTGCCTTGAGATAACACAAATATGCTGGCCACGTCCCCAGTAATCTCATCCTCTACCACTATTAATAATCTGCAGCATAGCCCTGCCACGGTTTAGTTACTTAATGACTTTACTGCTCTTTTAGAGAGCGAAAACTGCCACCTTTGTCGTCCTGTACTTACAGAGATTTAAAAGACATTATGGATTATGCGCAAGGTAGGGAAGGCTTAGTCATTGATTCTTGCAGCGGGGAAAGGGGCCTTCAGCCTCTGCGCCCTTGCAACTAAGATGTAGATTCAGGAGAATTTGTCTCCCAGATCAGATGGGACAAATGCAGGTCGATGATTCTATTTTGATGGACACCTGGTCGGCATGAAAAGAATGAAATGATGCACCTTTGTCAATGCTGTAATGGAAGTGTCTCGTCTGAATCGTCCACTCTAATCCTATCAATAGATACTGCCTGATCTGCTAAGTATCTTGAAGTGTTGCATTCAGTTCAGGACAACATTCATTTCAATGGATACACTGTTCGGGAAGACTGCAGCGGAGTTTGAACAGGATTGGGGAGGCGTGTGTCACAGTGCAACATAGCTGTGTGCGCTGGAAACCCCGGATGAGCGACTTGCCCAAGATCTCCTTCGCTGGGATGCAAGCATGTACTTCTGGAACGTATCCCAAATCCTTCTGTGGTGCTGGACCATACCTCGTACACGGTGATATACCAGGAGGCACCGCACCGTATAGGCAAAGGAATCATCTACCTAGTGGGGATGAGAGGAGGTGGGGTGACTAGTAACCACCTTGAGCCGGGAAACCTGGTATTTCGAGTGGCTCGTCAGCGATGATGGTCGGCGCAAACTATATGACATCTGCTGGCAGCCTTTTCCACTACAAACTTTCCCACCAGGAGCGGTGCCAATTTGCGGCTCTCAGCTTTCAGTGAAAATCCCATTAATACCCACAAAACCTCATCTCTTGGCAGGAATCGCTTTACCTGTCGACGCTGGGCATGTTGTCTGTGGGCGCGCAGCAAAGTAGCCCTGGCTCGTTTCCAGGAGTGCCTGTAGCGCTGGATCAGCTGTTCAGCTGCAGAAACTCCTACGTCAATCTCTTAACCAGCGGGGGTGAATTCGCTCCTCTCATTGAAAGGGAGATCTACCTATGGAGTAAGACTGGTAGTCATTACGATCGAAATCTGCCCAAACCAATTGTGAGCTCCCAGACTTAGCGTTGGTAGATGCAATTTGTCGCTGGGTTGTCTCACACTCCTGGTTAACCCTCCCAGTCTTGCCACTGAATTGAGGCTGAAAACCGGACGAGAGGCTGGCAGTGCCTCCTACAAGCCAACAGAAAACCTTCCAAAGGCGGGAAGTAAACTGTGTCCACGATCAGCCACGTTGTCTCGACGAAAGCCATGGAGCTGAACAAACGCTGAAACGAGAGTGTCAGTCTCACGAGCCGATGGGAGATTGGGGGTGGGGGATGAATTGAGAACTATTGAACAATCAATCCACCACGACCATAATGGTGGTGTTTCCATTAGACGGGGACAGCCCAGTGATGCATTCAACTGGGAGGTGAGACCAGGCGTGGTGGGCCAAAGGTGATGGACATTACAGACCCACAGGGCACGGGCGTGATGTCTTGCTCCGAGCGCAGGTGGGGCATTCGGATACAAAGTTATACACATCCTAGGACAAAGATGCCTGTCAAAATTTTCTTTTTATAAGCTCCTGTGTCGGTTTAATTTCCTGATGTCCAGCTAGAGGAGATGAGTGACCGCTTTCGAACACCTGAAAATGCACCGCAGCAGGGACCAACAGCCGGTTGGAAGATCTCACTCCCGGGCCTGGGTCCAGCTGTTGGTTGGCCCTTACCTCTGCCTCTATTCCCCAGACCACCATAGCAGCAATGCACATATGGTGTAGAATGGGGTCATGGATCGTTGTTGTCGTCAGATCCGTCAAACTGTCGGGGGAGAGCATTGGTCTTTGTATTCGTGCTACTGGGACGATAGGTTAAAATGAAATGATTCCGTGTGTAGAAGAGAGCTTACCGGTTTGACAAGAGTTGAGTCCTTTGCATTCTGAACGTAAGAGCGGTTTGTGCGTCCTGTCTAGACGGTACCCAGACTTACATGGCGGCTCAGTAATGGCGTTAGGTCCGGGTTACATGACTGTGAACCGCAAGGTCGGATGCTGCTATCCGCAAACGCAAACACTTGTAGAAGTTGAAAAAAAGTCCTGAGGAACTATAGACTGCTTTGGGGAGAAAGCCTAAAGACAGCCGCATTCAATGCACCAATTTAGAATAAAGAACGTAATATTATTTTAACTTTATGCTTTATGTACTCATGACTAGATAATTCGATTGCACCGTTGAAATTACGGTTGGGACAAAACAGAGTGTTCCACTCATTTGTGCTCAACGACTTGCGAACTGATCAAGAACGTAAGTTGGGATAGAGAGCATATCCCTTTTGATATTCAAGCACGACAATATGAATGGGGGACATGTACTGCAGTAGTGATTTGGATGAATAACAAGTCTCTATCTGAAAGCTCGGAAGCAATGCGGATCTCCGAAACAAGCAGAAGCACACACAGATAAAATTATTTGGGGTTTGTAATCACAGGAGCTTTGCAAGAAATTGCATCCACAAATGGTTCGCCCATTTGGTCACTTCAATAGAAGTTGTAGAGTCACCAGAGATTACTAAGAATAGAATCGAGATATTCTTTAACAACATCTACTGTAGTCAAGAGTCTAGAGACAAGGATTAGACAGTGTCTTTTAGCAAAACGGTTTACATTACTGGATATAAGTAACGAGTTTGCTTTGTTTCATTGAAAAGTGAGTGTTAGCAGACATTTGTTTTCACTTGGTAAGGACAACACTATTCATGGAACGGTCTGCTGTAATGATTTCACAGTTCCCCGACCATTTTCCACGAATGGTTTGCAAATGGACTGATCGTTGTTATTTGGATATAATTAAGCGCAGTATCCCTGGGGCTAATTTGACTCCTTGGAGCGTCTGAAACAAATGAGTTCTTCATCAGCGATTCATTGAAGTTAATAAAAGCAGCTGCTCCACCTCTGACCGGCACTAAAATCTGCAGAGGATGGAAAGCAGAAATCATAGCCTGACGGTAGACAATTCCACCATTCTGTCAGCGGATCTGAAGCTGATGAATGATACAGAAACGGAGAGAGAACTGAGAAATGTCGATTTTAATGTTCAATGGATGGGAAAAGATTTGTTCTGGGCATTTACCGAGCTTACGGAACATTATGGCAGTTTACCACTCGAAGATTGGATTGTTTTGCTACTTAAGGGTATCCAGCCAATCTACTTCGCTTTCCTTGCTATTATTGCGATTCCTGGTAAGTTTTGTTTTTATTCAACTATTCTTGATGCAAGTCATGTTGAGCTTTACACACAATTCAATTTTACTCCACTCTCCCTGCCATTGTGCCTTTCCGTCTGCACTTATGTATAATTACTAATATGTCATTATTATGTCTTTATTTATACTCCCGACGATATTTATCGGTTCAAATAACCCTGTCTGAAAGAGCTGAGGTTTTTTGTTTTTTTTTTTGTAATAGAATGAGAACTAACTAACTGGGCTAGGTTTTACAAAGGAATAAACACTTGGAAGCTTCTTTGCATACTACAAAGCTCTGCAGCCAGTTAAGTGATCGCCTTATTTAGTTAATGGTAGTAAATTAATTAAGTCCATTCTGTATTGAAATTTTGGTGTAACCTCTTGCCTTTGTTGACATCTTAATGATCCGCAGGACTAACCGACCCAGATCTACTTCTCAAAATCAAGCACGTTGCACATTAACAATTCCAGGTTTTCTGATATTTTTCAAAATATTCCAGTTATTTATCCCAATACTCTTTCATAAAATGACATATTGTTCTCTCCTACTTCCATTCTGGCTTGTGTTCTCGATTCCGTATCTCCGCCCTCCGAGAGCTGTGCATTCGCAATAAAGTATCCAATTTGCAACTTCGATTCGCCTGCCGTTTTCCCATCAGAATACATTTTCATGGGATGATATTCCAGGACCTGCCTGCAGAAGCAGGGATATTGATTGGGTGCCAAATCCTCGAATCAGACGTGCAGCCTGTCCAGCTTAGTTCTGAGAATTTGCTTTCAATCAACTCTCTGTAAATTCAGCTGCAGGATTTATTGGATTCTGCTTCTTAAACACAATGGAGCACTCGACAGGCAGCGATTAACATAACACACTTCGTTCCGTTGGCCAACTTATTTCCTTTCTATTAATTACCATTTTGGTCACCACACCGTCTCGTTTTTTTTTCCGGATGTTAAGTTTTAATAAGTCTTTCTATTCGGAAGATCGTCCAATTAAAAAAAATCGCTCTTGTCTTTAATTCGACAGCTGTTACTGTAAGTATTCATGCAAGTAAATTCTATCCCCGAGAGAACGTCTGCAGTAATCTCTGCAATTATATAGGAGACAGGGCGTCTAATCCTGCAGGGTCATTGTTGTTTTCAGTTTTTTTTTTGTAGATAGATAGATACTTTATTCATCCCCATGGGGAAATTCAACACTTTTTTCCAATGTCCCATACACTTGCCGTAGCAAAAACTCATTACATACAATACTTAATTCAGTAATAATATGATATGCATCTAAAATCACTAACTCAAAAAAGCATAGCTTTAAAAAAAGTTCTTAAGTCCTGGCGGTTGAATTGTAAAGCCTAATGGCATTGGGGAGTATTGACCTCTTCATCCTGTCTGAGGAGCATTGCATCGACAGTAACCTGTCACTGAAACTGCTTCTCTGTCTCTGGATGGTGCTATGTAGAGGATGTTCAGGGTTTTCCATAATTGACCGTAGCCTACTCAGCGCCCTTCGCTCAGCTACCGATGTTAAACTCTCCAGCACTTTGCCCACGACAGAGCCCGCCCTCCTTACCAGCTTATTAAGACGTGAGGCGTCCTTCTTCTTAATGCTTCCTCCCCAACACGCCACCACAAAGAAGAGGGCGCTCTCAACAACTGACCTATAGAACATCTTCAGCATCTCACTGCAGACATTGAATGACGCCAACCTTCTAAGGAAGTACAGTCGACTCTGTGCCTTCTTGCACAAGGCATCTGTGTTGGCAGTCCAGTCTAGCTTCTCATCTAACTGTACTCCCAGATACTTGTAGGTCTTAACCTGCTCCACACATTCTCCATTAATGATCACTGGCTCCATATGAGGCCTAGATCTCCTAAAGTCCACCACCATCTCCTTGGTCTTGGTGATATTGAGACGCAGGTAGTTTGAGTTGCACCATATCACAAAGTCCTGTATCAGTTTCCTATACTCCTCCTCCTGTCCATTCCATGTATTTTATATCATTATTCTTAAAACCCTACCTGACTGTTTCTATTGTTACTCCTGTCGCTTTGTACCTTTGTGAAAAAAAAATATCTGCAAGTTCTTGCTTTATGCCGGCTTGCCGCATTCTCCGAGGAGAAAGTGACAACTTATCCCTTTCAAATCGCCTTTCATTTGCCATGATTTCCTCTCCCTTTGCTCCTTTATTGCTATGTGTCTATTTCTATTTTCACCGTGTTGTTTTCTTAACCCTCCCTGTTCGCTGCCACATCCAAAACAAAACAAAGCCGAGATGTTGCCCATTTGTCATGGGGCCCTTAGGTGGAAGATGAAGGTGCACGGTGTATCCTCACACCCCTGTACAATGAGAATAAAGACCTCATGCACGAAAATAGCGGAAATGTCAAAGATCGAATTGAAGATCTGGCTCTCTGTTCTATTCGAACGTCAGTGGCATGTAAAGATGGGTAAAGTTTTTAGGAGGAGTTTACTAGTTTGAAAATAAGACCTGAACTTAGGTATTTATGAATTTATGAAAGCATGAATTAACAATATTGTGTCAACAAGCTAAACTTGTTTTCACATATCGATGTCTATTTCCGTTCTTTCAGGCAATTTGCTGACCATTCTGATCCTGTCACGTGGAAAATGCGGTCTCTCAAAATGCGTCACTCTCTATTTGGTGGCCATGGCCGCGGCGGATTTAATTGTCGTAATCTTTGACCTGATACTGAGGCACACCCCGATGGTGTACTGGCGGCAATTTCACTTCCCCTGGCCAGTTCTGGTCTGTAATATTCACGCCGTTATCCTGTATGCAGCGACAGACTGCTCTGTCTGGTTCACAGTCTCGTTCACCTTCGACCGCTTTGTCGCCATCTGCTGTCAGAAGATGAAATCCACATATTGTACTGAGAGAACAGTGGCTGTGGTTCTGGGAACAGAGACCGTGCTCAACTGCCTGAAGGATTTGTTTTGGTATTTTATGCTGACGGGTGAATATAAACTTCTTCGTGATCCCTGGATATGTTGGGAAAGAGGTGGTGTTGTTGGCTCAGCTCTTTGGGCAACGATTGTGTTCACTCATTATTTCCTTACCCCGGTCGCTCCTTTTTTTCTCATTCTCTTCTTCAACACTTTAACCGTAAAACAGATTTTAACAGCCAGCAGAGCTCGCAACAGACTTCGGGGTCACAGCAGCGGGGAGAAGCCCAGAGACGCTGAGATGGAAAGTCGAAGAAAATCAATCATTTTACTCTTCGCCGTCTCTGGAAATGTCATCGTGTTGTGGGCGGTCTTCATGATCCACTCCATCTGGAATCGATTGTGGTGGCTGGGGTTTCGATCGATCGTTCCCCCTAATTTTGTGCAGAAGATGGGCTTCATCCTGCAGCACTTGAGTTGCTGCACGAACACGGCCCTCTACGCAGTAACCCAGAGGAAGTTCCGGGAACAGCTCAAGAGTGTATTTATTTATCCTGTTACTCTAATTGTGACTTTCAAAAAGCGGTGAGAGGTGAGGGACATAGAATAGCAGATTCTGAAATGAATATGTCTCTCTCTCTCTCTCCTTCCCGACTTTGTTCCTGTCCGCTTCTGACGCTTAGAGCGGCAATGAATGTCTTCCATCTCTCTGTGTACTTGGCTAACTTCTAAACTAGGCCCTAGGTGTGTTTCAGTGCTCTCAATTCTAAACCTACAGTACCGCGCCAGGTAATCATTGGTCTACCGTGTGGCCCCCGGCCAGTCAGCGTTCCAATGAGGGTCTGTGCTGACGATGGGGTTTTGCGTCAATTCGGTTAATTACAAGCCTTTAGTTTTGTATCCAGCGTGAATTGGTAAATTTTCTCGATGTCTCTGTAATATTTCCTTTCTAAGAAAAAAGTTGCTGTCATACCTCTTTCATTTTATAAAGAAAAATAAAGTAGCGTTATAAGTCGTACATTAAAATGCAGGGTTTCGATTTCTATTTTGTCTATACTGGATTTTACCGCGGATTCTAATCTTGTATCTCATGTCCTCTCTGCCCTTCAGTTTTTCTCCTCCTACCTGTCCCTGATACACACACGTTCACAGATGCACAGGCACAGTCAGACTTGGTCAGATAGAAAGAGTGGACTGACACACCTGAACGCACACACACACACACACACACACACACACACACACACACACACACACACACACACACACACACACACACACATATGCTAACTAAGAGGCGCACACAAACACAGACACCCACACATGAACACTAATCGATTTTTCGGCTCAGCTGTCAAATTAGCGTTCCGCTTGTTTTCTATTATAACTGCCACTCTGGTTTACCATTGCTCCCAGGAGTAAAGCCGTCGATGATCATGGGAGATGGATGGCAGCTTGTAATTAATCGAAGTAAAAACAATCGGGTTTGAGTGCAGACTGATATACGTAATCGAGCCGGTAGACGACGGACTATTCTCAGGGCATGGCAGTCCATTCATTTTTCATCGGGTGGCGGGGGAAGTCATCACGCACTTTGTTTATATGAGATACTGTTAAGGTCGGCGTCACGCACCATGCCTGAATTCAGAGTGTAGTTGTGTCAATAGCCACAAATATGGGTCAAAATTCAGAATGAATTGTACTCGGAGATCAAGCACATCGGCTTTGATATCAGTGGGTTGGAGAGTCAGTTGTTTTGGGTAATTTATTTATATTAAAGTACACTTACTACATAATTATACCGCCATCTTGCGGTAAATACGCACTCTGTTTTTGAACTATATTATCGGAGAGAAGCCTTGAGAATAGGGTTTAGGAAGATGATAAATGAGGCATAATTGACTGGTGGAAAAGTCTCCATGGAGGTAATGGCCTGATTTTGTCTGATCTTTTGATCTTACACACCGTGACTGATCTTAGCATGTGTTAGCTTCAAAACTCAGTGTGCGCTGGTGTAACACAACAGCGTCAGACGCTGTCACACGCTTAGAGGATTACAAGATATGTTTGGGTCACTTGTCAAACACGGGAGCAAGAACTAAGGGATTTCAGGTCAGTGTTCAACAAAGGCGTCCGTCATGGGGATCGGTTCTCTGGAAAAAGTGGCTTTGGAGGCAAATTAACATTCACAGCCCTCAGGCTATGGTGGTGTCGGAGATCACGCGTATTGGGTCAGCTCTTGCTGTGTAGCGGAGCATTTAGCTTCACTTGGAGTCATATGACATGGTGATAGGTTCAGGCGATAGGTATATGTGTGCATCTATTCTCAGTGTGATCTCGGTCAGTGGTTACACATGCAATCAGATAGCAGCGAGTAGTGTAGTTAGTTTTCGCAGACATCATGTCAAATATCATAAAATGGTGTGGCCAGAGATCCGAATACAGCGTGTTGTGGCGTCCGGGGTCATACAATGGGGTTAGATAACAGGCTGCGGTAGCGTCAGTGTCACGTGTCTGAGTTTGCTCTCAGATTGTGGCTGTGTCAGGGGTCACGCACAATGTCACAAATCGGGGTGAATTTGGGTTGGTGGTATAAGCTCCAGTTTATCTCTGGGAGCGTGTCTCGGTCAGGCATCACCCACCGGGCTCAGATCTCAGGAAGATCTAGATCAGGTTTCACACACAGGAGTCAGTGTTTTATAGTTTCCGAGCTGTCCAAGGTCGATGCATTGATTGTATGGTGATCACAGTCACACATCCAAATCAGGGCTGAGGGCCTGGTGGGGTCAGCAGTCAACCACTTCTGTAAAATGAAAGGGTATGATGGAGTCTAACCTTCACATGTCAGGGTCAGGTCTCAGTAAACAGTGGTGTTTAGGACCAGATTCCTGGTTGCGTCTCAGTGTGTGGCTGAATAAGAGTTGTCCGATCTGAGTAATGAATGGATGATATGTCTGGATGCCATGACAATGAAGGGCTTTCCCTGTATCTCGGTACAAATGATGACAATAAGCCAAACATGAAGCACATTTTCCCTCATCTTGACCAATCGTCTTACCACTCTGGCCTGCCTCTTACTTTTTATTCCTGTAATCAGAACAAGTGTCATAGCCCCTCATTCTCCGCAAGACAGGGCCACAACCCACCTTTGCAGGTCAGGTGACAGTGCACCGGAGAAACTATCGGGGTCACCTGCTGTATCCAATGCTCCCTGTGCGGCCTTCTGTACATCGGAGAGATTCGACGGAGAACAGGGATTCGCCACAAAAAGCGAAATTTCCTAGTTCCAGTTTTACGAAAGGAACGAGACCACACTCACGTTGGAGGAAAAACACCTCATATTCCATCTAGATCGCCTAAAGTGTGATTGCGTTAAGAATACATTTTCTTTCTAAATTATAATAATATCTCCGTCCATTTTCAAACTTGTCCATTCCCACTTATTAGCCATGCTGATTTTCTCTCCTGCCCATCTCCTCTGCTTGGCGCCCATTCCAGTCCTATTTCTCATGCTTAGATTTCTTTTCCTTCCTCGACTGTTTCTTCCTTCTGCTCTTAATCGCTTCGAGTTATCACACCCAGATCTTTAATTTATCACCCATCACCGAACTACCACCCCTACATCTGATGTCACCTATCGCCCTCTGTCTTGTAAACTCTTTATTCAGCCACTTCCCCCTCCCCATCTTCTTCGCCGAACCTTTTCAATCCCGATGAGATTCTCGGCCCGACCGGTTTAGTAGTTTACTTCCCACCGTAAATGCCGCCTGAGCTGTTGAGTTCGAGCAGCTTACTGCGTGTTATTCTCGATGAAACAAAAGAAACGGTGTGCAGTGTATCAATGACCCCGTAATCTTATCAATCTCGATCACAACTCGCCTACTCTTCGGCCGTTCGGGAGAACAGTTTTACAAAGTTTCCAGTGAAGTGAGGACCTTGATCTGATGAAAGACCCTTCAGCAATCTGCAATAGGTAAAATCCCTTGCTCACAATATCCTGGCTGTAAACTTCGCATGTCTTTCCCAGTTCAAAAATACTTCATCAGCTGGCAGAAAGTATTCACTAGCACTAGGATGTATTTCTGTACTCCAGGGCATGAAAATAAAGCGCACTGAAAATCGATCTGAAAGTTCATCCTTCGTTCTTCTACAGGGTGGGTCTGTCTTCAAACTGCTTTTGTAATGGATAAATCTGGATGGAAGTGGGCATTGATCAAACAATTCTGATAATAATATGTTCATTTTCCATTTCTGGCCACCGAGACAGATTCTTCAACTGCTCAATCGACTCCGTGATGACCAAAATTGCAATGTTACCAATAAAATTATCTTTTTTTTTCCGTTGACCTTTTCGCGACACATATTTGTAATTAGTATGTACAATCAGATTCCGTAACTGTATCTTCAAATATTTCCCATATTCTTCAGATTTCTCTCGATGCTCCACCTGTGTTAACTCTGGTGTCACAGTCCCGACCGTTAATTCCCCATTTTCCCCTAATTTCCTTTGACAGCATTACACCTGGCTTTCATCAGGACCTGCAGCATTAGAACCTCGGCTTTGCACCCACTAGTTGCCAGAGCGATGGTTTTGCCACTGAGGTAATTAACGTTTCTCTGCCGCTTATAAGCTAAGAAAAGCATCGTCTGGCGCTTCCCTTTATACGCTTTGTGTCAAAATAAGCTCTGCCTGCCTCCTGCTGTCCTGCACTCCCTCCTGTTTGTCATTCAACGCTCACACCCGCGTCTGCATCCGTGCCTGTGTCCTGCGTTTGGGTTCCCCTCACTCGTTGCAACAGAACGATCTGGCCACTATGGTCCCAGCGGACACAAATACCCTTCGACAAGCCATCGCCAGCCAGGGTTCCCTGTGGAGACAGCACGATCATCATAGTTTCCATAACGTCCCTACTTGTTTCCCTTACGTTACACAATTCAATGTCATTCTCCTTAGTGAATACCGAAGAAAAGAAATTGTTCAACATCTCCCCCATCTCTTTTGGATCCACATATAGCTGTCCACTCTGTTTCTCTAAGGGACCAATTTTATCCCTCACTAACCTTCTGCAATTTAAATAACTGTAGAAAATCTTTGGATTTATTTTCACCTTACTTGCCAAAGCAACCTTGTATATTCTTTTAGCTTTCTTAATTTCTTTCTTAAGATTCTTTTTACCTTCTTTATATTCCACGAGGACCTCATTTACTCCATGCTGCCTATATTTATTGTAGGTATCTCACTTTTTTCCGAACCCAGTTTCCAATATCCCTTGAAATCCATGCTTCTCTCAAACCTTTAACATTTCCTTTCAACCTAAAGAACATAAAGATTCTGTACCCTCAAAATTTCATCTTTAAAAGATCTGCATTTCCTTATTACATCCTTCCCATAAAACACATTGTCCCAATCCACTCCTTCTAAATACTTTCGCATCTCCTCAAAGTTATCCTTTCTGCAGTCAAAAATCTCAACCCTGGGTCCAGTCCTATCATTCTCCATAATTATATTGAAACTAATGGCATTGTGATCATTGGATCCGAAGTACTCCCCAACACATACCTCCGTCACGTGTCCTATCTCATTCCCTCACAGGAGATCCAACACTGTCCCTTCTCTAGTCGGTACCTCTATGCATTGGTGCAAAATAAATTATCCTGCACACAATTTACAAACTGCGAACCATCCAGCCCTTTTACAGAATGGGCTTCCCTGTCTATGTGTGGAAAATTACGATCTGCCACTATCACAACCCTGTGCTTACTACAAATATCTGCTATATCCTTACAAATTTGCTCCTCCAATTTACGCTTCCCATTACGTGGTCTATAATACACTCCTATAAATATTACTGCACCTTTCCCATTCCTCAATTCCATCCAAATAGCTTTCGTAGACGAGCCCTCCAATCTATCCTGCCAGAGCACCGCTGTAATATTTTCTCTGACAAGCAAAGCAACACCTGCCCCTCTTGTCCATCCGATTCTATCACACCTGAAGCAACGAAATTCAGGTTGTCAATTGTACCTCTCCTGCAACCATGTTTCACTAATAGCTACAACATTATATTTCCAGATAGCAATCTACAATCTAAGCTCATCCACCTTTTTTACGATGCTCCACGCATTAAGATAAATGGATTTAAGAAATTCTCCACCTGTATCTCTGTTTATCACTAAGCTTGCAAACAACTTCACTATTTTATTTTTCTTCTTTCTCCCATACATGTGCTCCTACACTCTGCTTCCCCTTCGCCATTGTATCCAATTTAAATTCACAAGAGCCTCTCAAGAAAACCTACCTGCAAAAATATTTTCCCCTCCAGTTCAGATGTAAATCGTCCCGCTGGAACAGGTCCCACCTGACCTGGAAAACTGCCCAGTTATCTATAAATCTGAAGCCCTCCCTCCTGCACCATGTCTTCAGCCACGTGTTGATCTGCGCTAAATTACTATTTCTAAACCCAGCTGCACATGGCACTAGTAGCAATCCTGAGATTACTATCCTGGAAGTCCTGTCCTTTAACCTGGCGCCTGACTGCTTAAACTCACTTTTCAGGACCTCATCTCTCTTCCTACCTACATCATCGGTCCCTACATGGACCACGACAACCGGCTGCTCACCCTCCCTCTAGAGAATACAGAGAACTCGATCCGAGTTATCGCAGACCCTGGCACCAGCAAGGCAAAATACCATCCGGGATTCTCGATCTCTTCCACATCTTATCTGTCCCCCTAACTATGAATCCCCTATCACTATTGTTCTCCTCTTTTCCCTCCTTCTCTTCTGAGCAGAGGGTTCAGTCTCAGTGCCAGAGACGCAACCACTGCAACTTGTTCCTGGTAGGTCGTCCCCACCAACAGTATCCAAAACGGTATACTTATTATTGACGGGAACGACCACAGGGGTGCTCTGCTCATTCAGTCTATCCCCCTTCCCTCTCCTGACGGTCACCCAACTACCTGTCTCCTGACTCTTAGGGGTGACTATCTCCCTAAAACTCCTGTCTATTTCTGCCTCTGCCTCCTGAATGATCAGAAGTTCAACCAGCTCCTTCTCCAGTTACCTAACACGGTTTGTCAGGAACTGCAGCTGGATGCACCTTTTGCAGGTGTAGTCATCAAGGACAATGTTCTCGCCCTGACTTACTACGTACTGCAAACGGAGCACTGGACTGCCCTAACTGCTTCCTCCATTACCTAGTCCTAAGCTAATTGCATCAATTAAAGGAGCTTACCCGGCTTTACCTGAATGGGAGCAAGCTCGTCCTCAGTCTCAGCTGGCCGAAGCCTCCTGAGCAAAAGCCTTCCTACTCTGTCTCCCTCTACTCCGGCGCCCGCTCCATTAATCCCTTGGAGTTCCGGACGTTAGCGGCCGACTCGGGGTGAACGATGAGGCACTCCAACGGGTATTTCGGATTGGTCTCAGCGACATGATGAAAGACGAGTTGGCGACTAGAGAAGACACCGACAGTTTGTATTCCTTGATCTCCCTAGCAACCAGGTTGGACAATCGTCTCCGAGAACGCAATAGGGAAAGAACTGGGCGTCCACCACCTTTGGGCACTCCACCGCACACATTACCGCCTCCCGCCAGAACAAGCGTCTCTCCTGCTCCTGCTCCTAGAGTAGCTCCGAGCCCAGCCGTTTGCACAGCCCCGGGAGAGGAAACCATGCAGCTGGGATGCAACCGCCTTTCCCGCACAGAGCGGCTACAGAGATTGAGAGTGGGTGAGTGTCTCTATTGCGGCCAGTCCGGCCACTTCGGTGTTACCTGTCCCGTTCTGCCAAAAGGGAAGACTCACCAGTAGAGAGGGATACCCTGGTGAGCCAGACAACATACCCTTCCGTTTACTTAATCCGGATTCAGCATCAAACCTCTTTGCATTATAACCAAGCGCACCTGCCTGTAGTAGCACCAGTGGACTCCGGCGCTGAGGGTAACCTTTTGGACAAAATCTTAGCTTTCCGGGCCGGAATTCCTCGTGAGACGTTGTACCCCCCGGAGACCCGGGCACAGGATTGTAGACTACTGGCCCGGGTCAAACACTGCACACCACCCATGTCTGTCCTTCTCTCCGGAAACCATCGTGAACAGGTACGATTCAATTAAATTTCCTCACCTCAAGCTCTCATAGCTCTTGGTTAGCCCTGGTTAAGTCGTCATGACCCCCACATTGACTGGTCCACCGGGAAGATAGCCAGCTGGAGTTCATTCTGTCGCTCCTCTTGTCTACAATCATCTGCTTCCACAGTGGAGGTCACCGCGACCTCGCCCGCCTCTGAACCCCGCGACTTATCCAAAGTTCCAGTCGAGTATCACGATCTGGGAGAAGTGTTTAGCAAACAACGAGCTCTTTCCCTGCCTCCACCTCGCCCTTACGATTGTTCAATTGAGCTTCTCTCCGGAACCTTTCTGCCCACTGGTCGGCTGCACAACCTGTCCCGACCAGATAAGGAAGCAATGGAGCCTTGCCTAAATGACTCTGTTGCGGCGGGCATTATCCGACCCTTATCTGCCCCTGTAGGCGCAGGGTTCTTCTCTGTGGGGAAGTAAGACGACTCGCTGCGCCCCTGCATTGACTACCGTGAACTAAATAGCATCAGCATAAAGAATAAGTAACCACTGCCCCTTATCAACTCTGCTTTCGAACCCGTTCACGGAGGCGCCATTTTCTCTAAGTTGGACTTGCTGAGTGCCTGTCAGGATAACGGAGGGAGATGAATGGACAGCAGCTTTTTACACACATAGCAGGTCATTTCGAATATCTGGCAATGTGTTCGGTCTCACCAATGCCCCCGCTGTATTCCAAGCCCTGGCAAACGACGTTCTTAGGGATTTTATTAACCGTTTCGTTTTCGTTTATTTTGACGACATCTTAATCTTCTCCCGTAATCTGCAGGAACACACGCGCCATGTCCGCCATGTTCTTCAGAGGCTTTCGGAGATCAAGCTGTTCGTTAAGGCAGAGAAGTGCGAGTTCAATGTCCCTTGTGTTAGTTTCCTGGGGTACATAATCGAGAGCGGAAAAGTGAGGGCGGATCGCGAAATGATCCGGGCTGTGGCTGAGTGGCCAAAACTCACGACGCTGAAACAACTCCAGCGATTTCTGTGGAAAGCGAACTTCTACCGGCGCTTGAAACAGTCCGTGAAACAGCCGACCTCCTTGATCAACACGCCTTCCGCCTTCATGGAATTCCCTCTGACATTATTTCTGACCCGAGCCCCCAATTCATCTCCCAAGTCTGGAGATCCTTTTGTCAATTACTGGGAGACTCAGTAATTCTGTCTTCCGGCTTCCATCCGCAGACTAACGGTAAAGTAGAACGAACAAACCAGGATTTGGAAGCTGCACTGCTCTGTATAACCGCCAACAACACGTCTTCCTGGAGCACCCATCTCACTCAGGCAGAGTACACCAACAACTCCCTAGTCAGCACCGCCACCATCTTATCGCCCTTCGATTGCTCCCTCGGTTAACAAACCCCTCTGTTTCCCGCATATGAAGAAGACATTGCTGTGCTTTCAGTTCAGGCCCATCTCCGTCGGTGCCGCACGATCTGGAAGGATGCACGCTCGGCCCTGCTCCGCTCAGCCGACCGCAAACAGAGGATTGCCGATCGTCATGGAATTCCTGCACCCAATTATCGGCCAGGTCAGAAGGTTTGGCTCTCGTCAAAAGACATCCCCCTTAAGAATGAACTCAAGAAACTCGCTCCTCGTTACCTCGGAACTTTCGAAATCGAGAGTGTAAACAAACCCTCGGTGGTCAGACTCAAACTGTCCAGATCGATGTACGTTCATCCCATATTCCACGTCTCCCAATTGAAACTTGTGCCTCTCAGCCCTTTGTGCCCTTCTGCGAGCTCTCTTCACCCGCCCGGATCATTAACGACTACACAACGTACACCGTCCAACGAATGCTGGACATGCCCCGCCGAGGCAGGGGTCTCCAATACCTGGTCGATTGGGAGGGATGCGGCCCGGAGGAACGCTCCTGGATTCATCGCTCCTTCATCTTGGACCCTTCCCTCATCCATGAATTCCATCGCGACAATCTGGATAAGCCTGCTTGCTCACCGGAAGGCTGCAGCTGAGAGTGGAGGATGGGGTATAATATCGGTCCTGATCGGGTATTCATTATTGTATCCTACTTTCCTTTGATTTTGCCACAGTTCCGACCGTTAATTTTCCATTTGCCCCTAATTGTCTTTGATGACGACACACCTGGTTTCCAGCAGGATCTGCAGCACGAGAACCTCGGCGTTAAAACCACTACTTGCTAGCTCGTTGGTTTCGCCAGTGTGGTAATTAATGTTTCCCGACCGCTTAGGACTGTACGTTCTCGGTTTTGCTCCAGTATCGAGAATTACCTGTGAACCTCAGTCTCTTCGTGTCAAGATCAGTTTTCTAAGTTCTAGACCAGTTCAGAGGTTTAACTATAAAACCCAGCCTCTCCGCGGCAAGAGAAGACTTCCGACGATTTACTGCAGCACCGAGGTTTGTCTGCATAACTCGGTCTCACCGTGCTAAGCCGGGTTTTGTCCGCCGTTTCCCTCTCTACGCTTCGAGTCAAGATAGACTCTGTCCGTCTCCTGCCTTCCTGCTCTCCCTCTTGTCTGCCGTTCACGTCTGCATCCTAACTAAATCTCTGTGCCTGTGTCCTGCAGTTGGGTTCGCCTCATTAGTGGCAACACACCGTGTCACTGAGACAATCCGAACTCCAACCTATCCCTTTACCTTCAAGCCCATGGAATCAATCCTATGCGATTTGCCAGCGCAATGTTACAATTCATGTCGATTACATCGGGCACACTGTATGGAACATACAACCGTAAAACACAGGAACAAGCCTATCAGCCTAGAAGATGTGCGCCGAAAATGATGCTGTTAATAATAATGCATTCTTCCTGCACAAAATCCACGAACTTACATTCCCGCACAGTGATATGCCTATCTAAACACCAACTGAACAACGCTATCATTATTACAGCCATGGAATTTGCCATGGAGCCTGTGCGCACTGAGTGGCGGTTGTAGAACGGGTTCGGCAATCATGCACTTTCCAACCAAACAGTGTTTGATTGTGGTGGCATTTAGCGTACTTCCTGTCATTTCAGTCTTGACCAGACTTAACCGAAAGCAAAACGACGACATTGCTCCCTGTTTCCCGTTGTCCAGGTTCAGGGAAAGAAAGACTCCCGTTTACAATGACACTGTTTAAGATCAGTACTGATTTGCAGTTAAGCGACTGCACGAGTCAGGAGTCTCCCCAACGCCAAGTTACTGTGCCTGCGCCAAGGTAGAGGGTTTTCCCGCACTACCAAGTACACAATCCGGCGAGGAGTCGGTCCATGTGAGGCGCCTGCACCAATCTCACAAGGGAAGATATCGGCGCAGGGGAATAAGCTTGTGACGACGCGGAACATTTCTGGACTTTATGTCCCAACAGCCCAGTGTAAACAGATACCCGCCAGCAAAATGGCGAGTTCTGACGGATCAGTTCTAACTGCAAGTATTTTACCCAACTGTATAATGCTACTAGCTTCTTTGCTTTGGGTGTCTCAGAACCATGAACCTCCGGCATTATTGAATCCGGAGAAGTAGGAAACTCAAGGTTATCCTCTGGCTGTAAAAGGCCATTCCCACTGAGCAGATGAGAGAATGCCGATATCATGCCTAGAATTGTCAACCTCTGGCACGAGCAAGATCCATCTTCCCAAAACTCCTTCAACTTCTGCTGGAAGGCAACCACAGTGAGCATTTAACACATTGAACTGAACTACTGCTGCTCCTGGACTTCCCTGGATATAACAACCAACGGATTAATACCCCTAAACGTCTCCAAGAGGCGCCCTTCATGACACCCTCCAGTGCGGCGGTAACTAACCCATCTGTCCGTGAATCCTTTCCGTTGTTAGCTGCTAGTGTGGGCTCCCCTGGCATTCCTGCTGAATATGCCGACCTTCCTGTGATCTTTATAAAGAAGAAGGCGGCCTCTCTGTCTCTACACCGACCATCCGACTTTGTCATTGACATCTTACCCGGTGCTTGTCCTCCCCGTAACTATTCCATCCATTGTCCCGGAACGGTGGCCATCGAAGAGTACATTTAGATGGCATATGGTTCCGGGTTTGTTTGCCGGCGAACCTGGGCAACATCCCCGGTCTTCTTTTTCTTCAGAGTATTGATTATTGGCCCTTCACCAAGATCATTTATTCACACAACATAATAATCTACAATGTATGTGTCGTCACCAGAAACACGTCAAAAATTTCAGGAGATTCCCATGAAGATCATAGATAATATCTTTTATCTCAAGTCAGAGAAGAGTGAATTCTACAATGAATAGGTGCTGTTTTACTGGGATCTATGCACAAACCGTCCAGTGCTCAAGTCGACGCGGTTAAAGTGCAGTCAGTTACAGAGTGGCCCAAACCAACTACAGGAAAAACAGATGCGGCGATCACATGGGGTTTGCAATACTTTATCCACAATTCATCAAAAATGTCAGTTCCATCGTGGCCATTCTAAATGCACTCACTGTGTGCAACAATCTTGTTGACAAGTGAAGCAGGGCAGGAATTCTCTGAACCCCAGGTCATAACAGTCGGACTTGTGCCGTCCCTGAGTTGGATTCACTGGAGCATTGGAGCTGTACTCCCGCATTTCACTTCAGCGAATAACTGGCTGCACCATTATGTGTTAGTTTCCCGTCGCTTGACTCTCGCCGTGTTTAACTACGAATTCGAAAACCGAGAACTTTTGTCTGTCAAACTGGCCCCGGAAGCACGGCAGCCCAAGCTGGAGGGGAGCAGAAGACATGTTTTTGTAATGAAAATATCTCAGTGTTCTCTCCTAATTTCGAATATCGTCAAGCACTTTGCGATGTCATCTTCAAGCCGTTTAATTTCACTCTCAGCTATCGATCCAGCAGTCCATAAACTGTATGCAAATACACAGGGATATTCCTCTCTTCCCGGTAGCATTTGGATAGCGAGTCTACCGCGCCTCGTCTGTCAACACGCATTGCAGTTATTACTGCGTTCTTCAGTCCATTCCCAGAACATATGTTTGTATATCTGGCAAAGCTGAGTGCATATTTGGATATAAACACTATCATTAATTTCCGTTCCTCAGAGTGATCTCGGCCATGTATAACTCTGTGATGACCAGTTGCTTGAAAAGCTCTCGAGGATCGTCTTCGAGCACACATATTCCCATATACGCAGCAATGTCTCTAAGCTGCTGTTCCGCGAGCGGTGCGGTGTATGATACGTTCGTATTTAATTTGCTCACCCTGCGCTGTCCCCATCCCCACAGCTTTCTGATAATAACTAGATATATGAATTGTGCAGATGGTAGTCCCCGTTCCTGTTGATAGTGCCTTGGTGGGAATTCCACGAGAAATGGTGCTGTAACTGTATCAAGTAGCTTCATCAGTTAAATCATGGAAATCAATATCTCCATGTTCAGCTTCCTCCCGTGTTTAGATCCAAAAGCACTTTTTATTTTTCTCTGTGCTGCAAGTTGGTCTGCAACGCTTGAATCTGTTTTATACACTTTGCACGATCGCCTGTGTTGCTTTTCATTTCGATGCGGAATTCCGAATCACATTTATAGCCGTTTGTAAATCACTGCACTGTTTCCTTAAGTATTCCACTTCATCCTTCGCGACTTCGACTGTGGCCTCTCGGTCACTTTTTATTTTAGTTAAGTTATTTCTCACACCTGAACCAAAAATGTTTCATATGCATCAGGTCTACAGCTCTCCACTGTGTAACCCTTTCTCTATAGGTCTCCACCTCATTTTGGACAACAGAAGGCAGATTAGATAATACAAAAAGGGAAGACAGTGGCCAGTGATGATCCGCAAGGAAGGTATACACTTTAGTGCACCTTACAACTATGGCTCCACTCCGCAATTACAGTGTTCTGAAAGACCGACAGTACTTTGACCATCTTGCAACGCTTGATTATTTTATTGAATTACTGCTGACGATGAATGCAAAATTCTGAATTTTAGAATGGAACTGTACGCTATATAATCTGACCTCCCGTTTGCATATTACGGGGCTGATGCTACAATGATATCGAAACAAAAATTTCCAGTCGAACCCTAATACTCAACATTTCAAAGTCTTCAGCAGCCTCTGTTTGTGCTCCCAAAATCAACCAAGCTCCAAAAATGCGAATTCCGAATTCCGAATTCAAGTATACATGAATTTGTCCTTATGCCAAATTATCTTTCAACAGTGGGTTTGCCGTACCCGGACCGGAACAGACACACTAATATAGCAATCCCTTTAACCCTGATTCCACCTGGCCGATGTGGAATCCACATCTCTCCCTGAAATCAGTACAAAAGCAGACAAATAAAATAATACATTCTAAATACGCAGGTAAAGCAAAACACAAATAAGCACTTGCACATTTCTATCGTCAAAACCGTTGCAGGTAACTGGCATATGGAGAATATACAGTTAATTACCAGGGTGAAATTCCTTATCAAATATGCTAAAGAGCACAGGGAAGGTAAATGCGGGTGATAGTCGCCCAGATACACTAACAGTTTCTGAAATAAACCCACATTCTGAAATTCACATCAGATCCTGGAAATACATTTCACTCAGAGAAACAGACATTTTGAGACAGACATATCGTGTTGTGAAACAGAGGATTAATTCCAATATTCTCTCAAAACAAACCTAGCAAACACATGACTGCCTTCCGTTCATTCATGCACGAATTATCTCTCTTTATATTTCAAGTGAACTGATAAATGTCCAGTCCTTGTACAATATTTTACATTCTCAATGCATTCACACTTCAAACTATCACAGAAAATGACATAATTTTAAGTGTTGAACAATTCACAAATAATCTATAATTAGAATCATACAACATTTAAGAAATCTTTTGGCGTCTAAAGCAAATGGACGCTGGAAGTTATGTATCGTCCGCAGATTAATATTCAACCTATTTAAAAATAACGTCAGCGCGTCATCAAATCTCCAGCGGCGTCCACGTTTTCTCACCTCCAATCTCCGAACAAGGAAAGGATTCAGTATAAATGAAAATTCTGCTGAAAAGTATCAGGCTTAATAATCCCTGTTACTACCGCTGAATGAACAGATTTGAACCCAGTACTGGGAACATTGCCCCAAGAAAATCCGGTCCGCAAATACCGCCTTTATCTCCTTACTGATGGAGTGAACGTATATTCCTTTAGTGCGTTACCTCCCTTATAATCTCAGACTTGCACTTTCTTATGCACACGTTAAAACGTTGTACTAAATCTCAATGCCTCACTGTGTGTAAGGACAGAGGGATGAAACAATGTCATTGACTGTCTAGATTCGTCGGTTCTGCGAGACACTAAAATTCGTCACCACATATATCTGACTACTGGCTCTAAATTGTCTCAATATAATGCTTATTCATTGTGGCCCTTGGAGCACCATTCATCGATCTGACGAAAATGTACTTGAGTGCTTGCCACTCCTCTGGTTACATTTGGTTAGAATGTTTAGTGAGATACTTTGTTCATACCCTGTAATAACTTAAGGGATTCTTCAATTCTTCACTTGCTGCCTTTTTTCTTGTATTTTCTGCAAAGTCGTGTGTTAAGAATGTAATTCTGAGGCTTAAAAAGGCTGCTATGTGCTATGACCTAACGATATGTTCCTACTAAAAAATATTCAAATCAATGTCCTTGCAACAGCGGTACCTCGACCGTGTACTGCCGTCCGGTGATCAGCTGTCAGTAACAGCTCCGTACAATCATCCACAGGCACTAATGTCCCTACTTCCTGAGCAATATCCCTCAGACGCTTAAACACAAAGGAAGTAGTGCATGTTATATACTTATTTCAGTTTCCTTACTTTGCGATTTCTCTCTAGTCCAACATGGGAAAACCGCTAGGAATAGTATAGACTTCTTCGATTTGTATGCTGGCAAGAGACGTTTGGAACGAGGCAACCTATCTTCGTCATAACCGTACGGAGCTGCGTCACCACGTCCCTTTCTATTTCAAAAACACACATTATTTCTCGCTGAATGGGCAAGATGGCCCTGCAGCTTTTCTAACTGCTTTGGGAACTTCTTCTAAACTTTAGTGTTATGTTTCTTTTCTAATATTGATTTAGGAATTACAATCATAATGTGTTTACATCAGTGCACATTTTTCCCAATCCTTCCACTTTGCTTCAAGCTAAAATGATTCTTAACACTTACTCTTTTGTATAATAAGCTTTCTAAAACTGATTGAAATGCATCAATATCCACGCTCCTTGAATCCACTTGCCTTGTAAATTGTTAGGCTTCTCCTTAAGGTGAATATTTGCTCTTCAAGTCGGACAGATCCTCATGCGACGCATAATTGCTTCTTCTAATCATTCCCGTTGTGCTTTGGATTGCTGCCCACTTTGACCCCAATCCTCAATTAAATATCCTTATGCTCTGACTTCGTTTAAATACCACACGTCACATCTTCCCGTAGGGAGTCATTCACATCTGTGTCATAGTTTGCTTGTTTGTTTGTTTGTTTGTTTATTTGTTTGTATGTATGTATGTTTGTTTGTTTGTTTGTTTGTTTATTTATTTATTTATCTATCTATCTATCTATTCATCCATTTATTTATTTATCTATCTATCTACCTACCTATCTATCTATCTATTTATTTATTTATTCATTTTCATCCATGCCTGCATGACCAGCGTAGTCTACACAATGACCTTACGTATTTCTCCATCAGACTATAAAAAAAAGTGAGGGTGTGATGTAATTATGGGTGACATTAATTTCCGAAATACTAAGTCGGAGAACCCAGTGACTAATGGATAAGAAAAAAGCGTATTCGTTGGAACTTTAAATTATTGTTTTTTTTTGGACCCAGTATGTTCATACACCAGCAAGAGGCCAATCCTGTCTAAATTTGATATTCTGTAACAATCAGAGTAGTATTTTGAGTACATATGTTGCTGTGCCTTTAGGAACAAGTGATCATAACATTGTTAGTCTCAGTTTTTTGGAGATAATGTATCAGTAAAGAACAAATCAAGTAAATCAATTTCGGGAAGGTAATGTTTTTGAAGATGCAGCTAAGACTTTGGAAGATGAACTGGAAGGAACTGTTTAACATTGGGTCATTTAAGCAGCAATGGGGCCGAAAGTAATCCACACAGTGCAGGGAAAGTTCATAGCCAAGGTCAGGAGAAGCAATAAAAAACAATAGATCAATGTTCAAAGTTCAAAGTTCAAAGAAGGTGACATGGATGAATAAAGATATAAATAAAATATTGAATAAAAGACAGCGATATAAAGATTACAAAAACATATTAATGATCTTAACCGTAGGACATAATGAAATGTGAGAACTACAGTGAACAGGGAAATTCATGTTGCCAAAAGACAGTTTGAGATGTATATAGCCGAAGTTAAAAAAAAGACATTTTATCAATAATTTAGTATTAAAGGAACTGCCATGGAAGAACTTAAGTGTATTAAGAATAATAGTGAGGTGTTAAATTATGCTGAGAATGTCATAGCGGATACCGTTAACACATAGATTGCTGAAGCATTCACCTGTGAAGATGCCAGCGATATGCTGGCAGGTGTAGAGTGAAAAAAAAAAAGATATTTTAAGTGACTTACAGACTTTAACAAGTGATGGCATTTTCAGTTGAAAATGCTGAAATTAATAAATCACCAGGGCCGGACAACAGATATCCAAGGGTACTTATAGAGGTCTGTGATTCTATATACAAACCCCAAATTTGTATTTTTGAGAAGTGTTTGACGACTAGGGAAATATCTACGGAGTAGGATTTGGCTAAATTTGTCCCTGTATATAAGAATGAGAAACACAAGCAGCTGATGAGATCCAGCATGTTCGCAAAATGTCAGCATTGGCTCAGAAAGCAGCAATCGTGTTTTACTAATATGCTGAAGTTCTATGACAGAGAGAATTTATGTACACATCAGAGCGGTTGACATTTTTACCAAGACTTTGAGATGTTGTTAATTATCAAATTACAGGAGGTAGGGAATCAGGGAAAGGTCTGCGATTGGGAGGAGAATTGGCTGATAAGCAGAAGACAACGAGTTATTGTGAGAGGATCATTTTCACACATAGAAGATGTTTAAAGCGGGGTTCTGCAGGGATCAATTTTGGGACGCCTGTTGTTTTAACTTAAGATTAATATTTCTGTTAATCACATAACAATTAAACTAGTAATGTTCGCTGATGACACTGAATTAGGTGCTTCCTAATAACATCCAGGCAGCAGAATCGATACAGTTAGATCGAAACAAAATCCAGATTGGAGCAGGTAAACTTTAGAACATTTAATGTGAGTAAATATAAACTATTACATTTAGAAAAGTGCAAATATTGGAGATAAATATACAATGGCGGGTCTTGAGTTATAGAGTTAATAGTATGAGAATGATTTGGGAGCCGTGTTAGACTCATCACTATCAACATCTGGACAATTAAGAAGGCTGACAGAATGTTGGCCTATACAATGCGCTGAGTGGAGTTCATTTTTAGAGAAGTTTACCTGTATCTGTATAATGCGCTTGTATGGACACACCATGAGTACTGTGTGCAATCTTGATCTCCATATTCGGTATGGGATATGAAGGCACTGGAGACAGTTCCGAGAAGGGAGACTAGAATTGTTCTACGTCTGTAGGGTATGAGCTCAGAAGAACGAATGAAGGAGCTAAATTTTTTAGCCTAGGCAGAAATGTAATTCAAGGAGACATGATAGAGATCTTCAAAATTATTACGCTATGTAACGAAGAGAGCTGCTACTTCAAAGTTAATCCTGCTTCAAAGGCACCGGGCCATAGGTGGAGACTGGCAAAAAAAAGAAAGTTCAGGCAAACATCAGGAAGCATTTCAGGTAAGGTCTGTACAAACAAAACCTATGAAATGGTTCTCTTCCGCGAAATCCTTTTTGCAAAGAGGATGGGAATGTGGTCGTTTGAGAAAATAGATTTCTAATAGAGTTTGGCCATTTTACAAACCAAACATTTGATGATTGTGGAGACAGCAACAGTAAAGATGGAGAAAGGTGGATACAGACGCGCAAGATATGAAATACAAGTCAGAGCTGTTGTAGAAAATCAAAACCACTTGGAATGTCGGAAACATCCGCAGTGACAAAACAGGTCATTGCTCACGTTGCTCACAGTATGGAGCTCTCCTGCTAGAAAACACAAGGAATACCTCATGGTCTCATGAATCCCGATTTCACTTGTTTCTGTCCTTCAATCCACATCCGTCTGCATGGTTCTAGCAAGAAGAAATGTGAGACTGAGTAATAACATTGCATCGTACGTCTGGGCGGTGCTCACAATTACTGTATGTTTTAGAAAATCGTGTGTTCCGTGACTGTGCGCCTGTCTCTATTCCTACGCTCTCTCTTTCTCTGTCTATTCCTTCTACTCTCTCTCTCTGTTTCTCTGACATGCGCCCCAACAATTACATTGATAATTGGTCTATATCTTAAAGCTTTTTTAAAACGTGTTCCTGAGAAATAACTTCGAAATGGAAAGTTAAAGCAGTATCCTTGCAAACGTTCTGCCGGACATATCTAACGTTTCAGAAATCTCTTATTATTAGTTTTGTTTTCTATTATTTTTTCTCAGCTCAAGATGGTAAACCCCAAGGTACGACAGAGCCAGGCATGCTCATTTCTCAATTGCTGAGAATTTCAGAACTATTCTGATAGTGTTAATATGTTGACTTCTGGAGATTAGCGGAGAGAGTGTCAAAGAGTGACCAGACTAATAGAGGAACGGATAGAGGGGTAAAGAGTGACCAGGTTAATGGAGGAACGGAGAGAGTGTCAAAGAGTGACCAGATTCTGTAATCTGAATAAAGAATATAACATGCACTACTTCCTTTGTAACTCAGTATCTGATAAATATTGATTATGATATTGGGACATTACTGCCCGCGGATAATCATAGTGAGATGTTACAAGCAACTGATTACCAGAGAGTGGTGTCATGTCACGGTATGTCAGAAGCAATGAAATTGATTGGACTGTGTTCCTATGCGAAGATATCAAAAGACCGCAACATAACAGTTTTATAAAGTCTCAGAATTAAATTCGTAACATTCAACTTTTCCGGTAATGCAAGGATAGAGGACTAAGTGAAGAATTAAAGAATCCGTTAAGTTACTTTTAAGTGTTAGCAGAGGATGCCGCTAGACGTGCTAACCTAATGCAGTCATACGAGCGGCAAGCATAAAAACAGAAGAACTTAAGAAATAGGAACAGGGGTAGGGCATTTGACCCATTGAGCCTGCTTCGCCATTTCATAAGTTCCTAGCCAATCTGTCCATGGACTCATCTCCAACCAGCTGTCTTTTCCCCTTAACCCTTAATTCCCCTACATTGCTAAACTCTATCCGAACATGTCTTAACTATATTTCATGGGGTAGCCTGAGTTGTTCATTTGGGCAGAAAATTCTGCTGATTCACCACGCTCTGGAAAAAACATTTCCTCCTTATCTCTGTCCAAAATGTATATAGTGTATCTTGAGGTCATGTCTCCTAGTTCTGGTTTCATCTACCAGTAGAGACAACTTTACTACCTCTATCTTATCCATCCCTTCCATCGTTTTATATGTTTCTACGCCGTGTAACTCCAGGCCACGGCCTTAAAAGGTGCTCAGAAATGAAAGAAGAAGAGATATTAAAGATAGAAATATAGCGGAATCAGAAGATGCCAGCAAACGAGTCTCCGTCAGGCGGTATCATCTAAGTTCCTCCCTCCGATTATAAGGGAGATAAAACACTAAAGGAATATAGCTTCACTCCATCGTTAAGGCAGTAAAGACCATAGTTCCGGTTGGGGGGCGCATGTGGCCAAGGTACTGTAAACGCATTTGTTACTTTAACGGTGGTGGTGGAGATCATTAAAACTCATAACATTCAACAAATTGTTCATTTAATCTCAATCCTATCTTTGTTCAGCGATTGGAGGCGAGAAAACGTTTAAGGAGTTGGAGATTTGTTAACGTCGTGACGTCATATTTTAGAAATGTTGCATAATAATTTGTGGATGATACATAACTTCCAGCGCCCATTTGCGTTAGACTCGAAAGCATTTCTTAAATGTTGTATGATTCTAATTATAGACTATTTGTTAACTGTTGAACACTTAAGGGCTCTGCGATAGTTTAACGTGGGAACACACTGAGAATGTAAAATATTGAACAAGACCTGGATATTTTTGAGTTCTGTTGAAAGAGAAACAGAGCTAATGCGTGCATGAAAGAACTGAAGGCAATCGTGTGATTGTTAATATTGTAGTGAAAAGATGTTTGAACTAATCTTTTCTTTAACAAGAGGATCTCACTGTCTGCAAATGGCTGCTTCATTGGTTGAAATAAATATGCAGGAACACTCTATCAGAGACCGCTTCCTTTTCAGAAATTGTATAAAGTCTCAATGTACGGGGTCCACAATCACCCACATCTTGTTTCCCTTTGTTCCTCAGATTATTTGGTAATTATTTTCGCGCTGGGGTTTAACTGTTCATTCTCTATACGACAGTTACCAGCGACAGGTTTGAAGGAAGAAACGCTGAAGCTTAGATTACTGTTTTGCCATACCTGCGTATTTCGAATGCGTTCTTGTGTTTGTTTGCTGTGGTATTGAATTCAGAGGGAGACACGTATTCCACACTGGCCATGGGAAATCAACGTTAAATAGATCGAGATATAACGGTATCTATTCCGGGTACGATGAAACCGCTGTTCAAAGGTAAATTGACATGAAACAAATTCTTGTTTACTTGTAATGGAAATTTGAAGTTCGCTTTCTGGGAGGCTGGTTCATTTGAAAGCAACAAAGGATGCTGCTGGATGTTTTGAAATGCTGATCTTCAGTTGCAAGGTTCATTGGAAAATAAAATGTTTCGATGTAACTGTACCATCTGCCTTTCATAAGTAAACATGATTTCTGTTTAGATAGGGCGCAGCTTCAATCCTGTACTAAGTATAGGCGATTTCAGTTTAGATACCGTGCAGTTACTATCCGAATTTAGTAGTTTGCTTTCAAAATCAGCCCTAACACAGTAAATTATCAAGTCCTGCAGAATAGTCAAACTAAAGCCTGTTACTCAAAACACTATTAGAACAGAGTCTATATAGTGTACTGATGTAGTGTAAAGTGTACTAATGAATATACTTCTCTTGCAGAACATCACTAGCCAATGTCCTCCAGGCAGAATACACTCCATCCACTGCGTCATTGGCCTTCCTTGCTTAGCCATTTCTCAATCTATGCAGTCAGGTTTCACTAGATCCCAGGCTAAATGATTTTCTGCAAGTGTGTACCATAGGGACCACCAGTCTAATAGTTTACACAATTATTATACCCCATATCGATTCTTCTGCTACATCTGCCTGTTTGTAACTTTTTCATGCAATTTTTTTCTGGCTCATAAAGGACACTAAACCATGCTGACTATCAGCAACTAGAATATGTTTCTCCGTAAATTCCGTCCCTAACAAGACTCTCTAATAACTTGCCCACTACTAACCGAAGACTCACTGGCCTGTAATTCTCAAAACTCTCCCTATTATATTTCTTGAACCAAGAAATAACATTTGCCAATCTCCAATCCTCCCATACTACTTCTGCGGCCAGCGATGAAGCAAATGTCATGTCCGAAAGTGCAGCAATATCTCCGCTCGCTTTCTCTAATTACCTGGATTGCATACCTTCTAGCTACGGGAATGGTTTACATTCATGGGTTCCCAATTTACTGCTCGTAATTTACACCTGCCTTGTTTCGCTGTATCCACATGCACCAAGATCTCACTCACTGGGGAATACCGAAGCAAAGTATCATAAAGGACTTTTGCTGCCTCCTTGCACTCCAGAGACATGTTTCCTCTTTTATATCTTATCTCTCCCACTCACTCTGTTGTCATCCTTCTGTACTTCACCTACCTTAATGCGCGTCACACATACCTTATCATGTTCCATCTTAATTCTTCTAAGTCCATTTTTAAATCACCCCCCCGCTCCATTGTGAATGTTTCTGCTTCCTTACACTCCAGAAACATGTTTCCTCTTTTATATCTTAGCTCTCCCACTCTCTCTGTCGTCATCCTTCTGTTTTTCACCTACCTTAATGCGGGTCACCCATACCTTCTCATGTTCCATCTTAATTCTTCTAAGTCCATATTTAAATCACCCCCGGCTCCATTGTGACTTTCCATAGCCTTTCCTGATCCTTTCTCCCAAACCCTTGGGTATATTTCTTTTTCAACTTGAAGAGCTGTTACATATCGCTTATCAACCAGGGTTACATTACGAGCCATCGGATCCCCGCCTCAGTGAAACAAGCCAATGCTGAACCCCAATCAATGGCTCAATTAACAATCTCCATATTTCCCTCGTGCATTTGAAGGAACAAATCGCTTCCCTTATTCGGCTCCCACGTGCCTACCGAATAGTATCAATACAGAGCATTCCACATTTTCTGCTGTTATCCCATTGTAAGGTATTTCGAATAGCTGTGCTCTATCGTTCTGAAATGCTGACACGCGGAGTGATCAGTTACCTGACCCATTTCACTCTCTAGTATTAGCACAAGATGGACTGTTCAATAGTCCGCCTGCCCTCTGCTTCCTGTACACAACTAAAACATTCTGTCACTTCTAAACCTTTTAAAGATGAATTGCCGATGAAAATCAGTGAAGTTTTAGTTTCCTGTGACAACAGCCATGTTAGTAATGTATAAGCACCTGTGCAAAATCTATCTCCCGATCTGTCACTCTCACTGTCTGCTGTTTTCGTTTTGTAATGCGATTTCTGTACAGAATACTCTCACACGTGTGTTTGTTTCCTTCTTAGTAGTGAGTACTACTCACAGTCTATTGATATACAACCCCAGCACAGCGTACCCACCCCCAACTTTCCTCAGCTGTGATACCATCACAATTTCCTTGTGTTGAAAAGGCTTTCCCTGTATTCTCTTTTACCCGACTATGAACATTTTGAAACATCTGAACCCCTTGAAGTCCATAAATCATTCCTCCCCTTGAGATTGAATTGACTTTATTTCCTTCACATACATGAGGAATAAAGATCTTTCGGTCACCGTCTAAATGTACAATGTGCAATCCTAGTAAATTATATTAAATTATGATAAATCGAACAGGTAATGTAACATAAAAAAAAACACTCTAATCAGCTCGAGTTAATCAGTTTGATGTCCGAGTGGATGAAGCTGTGCCGGAGCCTGTTGACCCTGGCTTTTACGCTGCGGTAACGTTTCCCACAATAGAGTCAAATCGCTGCGATAGTTTGGAAGTTATTGATTTCAGGATGTCCAAGGACATAATTGCTTGAATTTATGACATATTTGCCAAACCTACAGGTTTTTTAAACTGTTTTATTCAAAAACTTCGCTGATTTGCAACTGAGGTGGGTGTTATCTACACACACGGCCATTTAACGTGAAAACGTACTTCATTCCATTTTTCAGCTCTTGTCTGAATTTCCTCTGTGTCAGTGTATAGATACAAGTATTGGTACACATACTCAGAATTTGCAACATTGACCCAAATTGCTGTAGTATATATACCGGGGAACTGAAATATCTGTCCTGGTAAAAGAAATTTTCTACTTGCCATTTCAGGGAATGAGCTACATAGGGCATCCAAAACAATATGAAATTAGCTGATATTGCGAACAATAAAATCATCGATTTTCTACGGTTTTCCACCTCGGTATCTTTTTCTTTATCGCTGTTGTTCCGAAGCCCTCTGCGGACTCTATTTGCCGCAATTATATGTCTTACTGTTAACCCATTGAAGACTAGAATTAAGCCGATTGGTAGCAATGGTGTTAAAATGCTATCCAGTAATTCAACTCCTTTCCACATGGGTGAAGTAGCGTATTCATGTGTGTGGACGCAACGCCACGGTATGTTGTCAATGATGACGTAAGGTTCAAGAGCAAAGTAAAACGGGACACTTCTCCCGCAGCTCACTATAATCACGGTCACCATGACCACCGTTGCTGTTCTCTCAGTGCAGTATCGTTCCCCTAGCTTTCGACAACATATTGCGATGAAACGATCGAAGGTAAAACTGACCGTAAACCATACAGAAAGGTCCCTCGTCACAATATGAAATACAATTGTCAGAGCGCATACAGGAGTAATGAGCAGGTATCTGGAATAAACGTAGATATAATTGGTCTGTTCCACTAAAGCGACAACTATGACCACCATTATATCTGCTGCTGCCATTCCAACCAGGTAACGGGTGATGCATTTGGAGAGTCCGCATTTTCCCCGAGATAGGATCAAAATGGCTGTTAAATTAACTACAAGAAATTTGGAGAGGAAGAAAAAAATCAACACAGAATTATCGTTAGACGCAAATGTCTGAATGAACACCATTTTTACATAGCAATGCAGAGTATGATTGTTTTTTAATTTTGAAGTGAAAAGCAGAAATTCAATTTGTGCAGACTCTGCCCGTGCACATCGGCTGGAGAACAGTGGACAGAATTAAGAGTGGGCTGGCAAGATACTAACAGTTCAGAGCCGGGCATCTGGTTTCCAGAGCTCATCACCGGTGAAGTTCGATCTCTCTATAAACAACACCATTTCCATTATTTGAGGTGAAATTGCTGAAGGGAATATTTGTAGTGAAATCATGAAATTTCATGCATTTGTCTTAATTTAGTGGTTTATGGAAGAACAGATCTGAGTGTCGACATTCGACTGGCCGGTCAGTTGAAATAGCTTCCGATCTGGAAAAGCAACCACTGTCGGTTCAGAAAGCCGAGCAAGATGAAACTATGCAACTATGGCAATATCGGCACCAAAGTAATTGGCAAAATAAATGAAAAGCATCACATAGAAACAGTAGGGAAGCTAAATAACAAAACTATCAGATGCTTGATTCCTCAATTCTGCAAACACATCTCAGACAAAAGTAGCATCTGTGATCAGTAAAAGTACAAACAGTGCAGCGGAACAAAAGCAAGGAGACGACGGCACCATGGATAGAGTGACGAGCTCCAGTACCTTACCAGGGATAGCGATCGCTACAATTGTAGGATAGAAAATGCCCGCGATGTAGTAAATCGTTGGATATCCCATATTCCGTCAGAGGCAGCGTTCAGTTGTATGGGACATTCCAACTGCTCATATGGGCTGGTGATCGGTTTTACAGAATTATATGCAATTCAGAGCAATTCCACTGAGGCAATTAGTGTGATTGTCACATCAGTCGCAAGGGGGACAACCAGATAGACAAACACTGACATTAAAGTGTTTTTCTCACTCTGTCAGCGTGTCATGAATTTCTATCCCCAAGGGATGTGACAAGTTATTAAATTTTAAGCAAAAGATAATATGAACCTTGTCCATGTGCTTTTCAAGAAATCTGACGTCAGCTGCTGAAATGGGACATTTTCTGATCCGCGTTGTTTCTGAACAAACAGCATGAACAATCAAATTCAAACAGATTAATTTTGTCACATTCAGCGGAGCACATGCGCTACTGACATTGAGGGCGGGACACCAGCTCGGCAGGTGAAATGGGGTGCAATTTATTGAAGAGGAAAATGGAATCAGTTTTTCTGTCGCTGGCTCCAGACATTTTGAGTAATTTGATTGTTGAAGGTCGCAGATACGATGACATGTATCACAATAAAACACGTTATTTGCATGTTCTTGAGTATATAAACGCGATCTAAAGGATTATTGCAGGGACTTTTGATAATAAAAGGTTACTCGCCCACACGAATTTAGCTGCAGATTGTGGACGGTTTGATAAACGTTCTTATCTGGATTAGCAAAGAGTGGGTGGTTGATTCTGTGACTCTGACAAGTATACTGCAGGGATGGGTGTTCGGCCCATTGTTATTACAACTCTGAGTTGGTTAAGTTCACTGCAACGGTAGTTGTTGTTCCAGACGCCGGATGTCTGCACCAGCATCGCACACCATGACAGACTGCAGAGTGAAATATGATGAAGTGGATTTCATTTTACGGAAAGCATGCAAACTGCTATCGACTTGATAAAGATTTATTTTACCGTAGGTGTGAAGTATTCTCTCATATTCTTTTTCCGTCACATGTGTGGAAAGAAAGGATATTTTAAAAGGCTCATCACGGAACATGTATCCACCGTGAATTTTGGCCTGTTTTTTTCAAGGCAGTTTGAAAGTCAATATATGTAATTCAGTGGACTTCGTTATTACAGACCGGCCACAGATACATTTCGACAGGAATACTAGGAATTGCTGACATTTTCATTCACAAAAGGCATCGATTTTAGCAGGTGAATGCGAAGCAATGGTATTCCTCAAGGCGGTGACCGAATCGCCATTGTGTCTCGCCAATGTGGGGGCTGCCACACCGAAAGAACCCGACATAACGGTCAGATCTGGAAGGACTGATTGTTGTGAACAGTTGTTGGTTAAGGAAGAGGTGTAGATGCAGGTAGGGTACTTGTAACGCTTGCAGGGATACGTACCAGGCAGGAAGTGAGTAGTGGATGTGGGAGTGATGTGGACCTGCAGAAAAAGCAGAAGGGGCTGTGGGCAGTGTAGGGAAACTGCATCTTCGTAAGATTGCGTTGAAGACGGCGGAAGTTATGGAGGACGAGATTTTCGTGGTGTGTTAGGTAACAACATGAAGATCCTTCTTATCTCTTTCTAAAAAATGTTCCTCAGCAAAATTACATAGATAGTGATGATGCCCGGACCACGTGGGTGAGAAATAGAGAAATCGGGGCTGTGTGACTGGTTGGTAGTGACCCAGCATGAAGAATTTAGGGAAATCTGCAAGTCCGAAGGACTTGGATAGTTTTGCTTGGAGGGAATTCCTCCAGAAGTACGTATTGGGGAAATGGCCACAATACGGGGAGTGTGCTGGACACGCCAGCGGTAAAGGCGGCGAAGTGTTGTTTAGAATTGCCCGAGGGAAATTGTCGGACAAAGTATTTAAGCGACTACTGAAGCCAGAAGCAACTACCTGCCTCATTGAGGAATTAATAGAAGCCGATGTTGAGAGAGATAAGTTAGCAGACGAAAACCAAAGAATCCGAGAGGAGTTAGAAAACGAAAACAAAATGCTCAGAAAGGAGTTACAATTCCTCAAGGGAAATTTTACAGATTTACAGGGGCAAAGAAGTATGGATTTGGAGCATATGAATCAGTTTCAGCTGAAATGCGAGAAACTTGTTGAAGAACAGAGTAATCTGGAAAAAGGAAGCTAATTTAGCCGAGCCAAGCAGAAGAATTAAAGAAACAGTGCAGTGATTTAAAAACAGCTATAAATGTGATACAGAAATCAGAAACCACACTGTCATTGGATATCAGAACATGGTGCTCAGATCTTTATTTAATAATGTCCACTCCGTTGCAGCAAATAAATGTGCTGATAACCCCACAAATTACAAACTGTTTAACCAAAACCATAAACGTGCAATCATTCCTGATATTTATAGTACCGGGCATAGCAGGAAATGACTGACGTGTCATGGACCGAATTTCCGTGCAACATAGCGTCTTGGACCTGATTTACATGATACACAGCCCTGTGGGCAGTGGTTTACAGTCAACGGACCAAAGAGTGACCGAAACAGCAGTGAGAAAGAATTCCAATAAACCTCGCATTTGATGTTATATTCTTTCGGATGTCAGGATTGACTCAGTGGTTAAGGAGATATATTCATTCATTTTTTTTATCATCACAACGGCCATGTCCATATTTCCCAGCACAGGCACATTTTTCCTTTGAAATGTTTAAATGAAATTCGGTGCTATTTCTTTTCAAGACATGTTACACTCTTATTCAGCTATTCTGCACGAAAATAAATCCAGATTATTTCACTAGGTTCGCAGAAAAAGAACCTCAAAGAAGCAAATATGTACAGCTTGTGTTCAGTAGGTTCAGATAATGGAAACCACCGGGGACCATAACCTGCCAAGGTTTCATCACTTACAGCTTTACACAACCGATATGTTTTTTTTTCTTTGATGTCCCATACCAGGAATAACATACTGAATATATATTTTAAAATATCCTGTGTACATGTAAACATATTTTAAGATACATAACTATTTTAAAAATATACTGAATGCTGCGAATAAATGTGTATATTTTTGTTGCTTCAAACAAGCTGTGTAAAAACAACAAGGGAGAATTGTTGCACATCACTAATCAGAATAATTACAGTCAAGATGAGTTGCACTTAACCCGTTATAGAACCATAGAACCATAGAACATTACAACACAGAAACAGGGCTTTTGACCCTTCCTGGCTCTGCAGAACCATTTGTCTGCCTCGTCCCTCTGACCATTTCCCTCCAAACCCCTCTCATCCATATACCTGTACAAGTTTTTCTAAAATGTCAAGTGAGCTCGCATTCACCACTTCCTCTGGCAGCTCATTCCTCACTCCCACCACTCTCTGCGTGAAGAAGCCCCCCCCCCCGGCTAATGTTCCCTTTAAACTTTTCCCCTTTACCCTTAACCCATGACCTGTGATTTTTTTTTCTCTCCCCTGGCCTCAGTGGAAAAAAAAACTGCTTGCATTCACTCTATCTATACCTAATATAAATTTACATACCTGTATCAAATCACCCCTCATGCCCCTACGCTCCAGAGAATAAAGTCCTAACCTATTGAACCACTCTCTGTAACTCAGATTCTCAAGTCCATGTAACATCCTTGTAAACCTTCTCTGCACTCTTTCAACCTTATTAATATCCTTCCTGTAATTAGGTGACCGAAACCGGACACAATACTTCAAATTCGGTCTTACCAATGTCTTATACATCCACACCATTACATTCCAACACTTATACTCAATACTTTGATTTATAAAGGCCAATGTACCTAAAGCTCTCTTTATGACCCTATCCACCTGTGACGCCACTTTTAGGAATTATGTATCTGTACTCCCAGATTCCTCTATTCTACTGCAGTCCTCAGTGTCCTGCCATTTACCTTTAATGTTCTACCCTGGTGTGACCTTCCGAAGTGCAATGCTTCACACTTGTTCGCATTAAACTCCATCTTGTATTTTTCAGTCCATTCCTCCAACTTGTCCAAATCTCCCTGCAAGCTTTGAAAACCTTCCTCACTATCCACTACACCTCCAATCTTTGTATCATCAGGACGTTTGCTGGTCCAATTTGCCACATTATCATCCAGATCATTGATATTGATGACAAATAACAATGGACCCAGCAATGATCCCTGTGGCACACCACTAGTCACAGGCCTCCACTCAGAGTAGCAATCCTCCACTACCACTCTGTGGCTTCTTCCTTTGAGCCAATGTCTAATCCAATTTCCTACCTCTCCATGTATACCTAGCGACTGAATCTTCCTAACTAACCTCCCATGCGGGAGTACGGTGCGGTACTTGCGTATTTGCAGAATACACGTAGTTGTGTGATAGAGTATCAAAAAAAAATTTGAAACATTTTGAAATAATTTGTAAATAAATTGCTTGACTGAAACAGAACAATGAAAGTGACAGAATGAAGTTGGTCTCTGTAGATGTGCAGTAATCTGAAACGCAGTCGAACGAATGTGCACATACTCTATATCTACATTCACCGTCATCTGTCTGAACTGCTGGAGAGACAATGCCTGGATTAGATTGGACGACAGCAGACACATTGACTGTAATGCTGACACGTCAGAACGATAACAGACCTGTTTTTTTCTTACATAGAGACACATCCGTTCTCTTAGCAGAATGTTTCGCGCATTACTAACTCATCACTGACCACGCTGATGGTATAACCGCTTCTTATAAAACAACACTGAGCTGAAATGATAATAGCACTACTGGCCACTGTGACAAAATTATTACTAACCCTACTGACTTTCGTTACACCCTACGGAAAATGTCGTTACTTCTGCAACATCAACTGGTCAAAGTGATGACGTCCCGGCATAACCTCGCCATTCACTGAAATACATTCATCATCTTATGTACAAAATTCAGCTTCGGGACCTTCAGACAATTTCCCCCAGTCTCGGATAATCATGTTCGGGCGACAAAGGTACGATTGGCAGCTACAAAGGCCCTCCGTGCCCTCCTCCCGCAGTTGGTCACTAAGGCCATGACCGGCGAGTCTTTCACCGTAGACACCTCCGAAGGGATGGCCAGGGATTGGTAACCATGACAATAGCAAAGGTGACATTCCCATTGCAGAGAAGCTGTGTCGATAGTGAGCTACCCCGCAGAAATGAAAACACATCTTCCATGCTAATGGATTGGAGTCGACAATGCAACGCAGAAACTTGTTCATGAGATGTTTTGCTCTTAGTGACTGACCGTACATCTGCGGATTATGAGCAAAACATAAACTAACTGAGGCGAGGAGGATCAGGTACATGAAGGCTGGGAAAACTGCTGGACTGCTGGAAAGTTGGAAATGCAACACCAAACATTCGTAGTGACCAGTAGCCTTTATGATCGCCAACTTTTATTCATCACCTGGCAGGTGCAGATTTCGTAGATCCAGTCTGGTGAAGGGTGGACAATTTTGAGTGTTTTACTCGGGCGCCGACTGGGGTCTGGGATACCAAAATAAAGCTGTGCTGGAGCGCGTTGACTGAGCAGTCATTCATGGCCAAGTCGTGGCGTTCCTGTGAGAGCGAGCTGAGGTCGATGGTCTCCACGGCTTTAACAGATGACGTCAACGGAAGTTGCAGGCCGGTGGGTTAACAACTCAGCAGCGAAGCAGATGGACGGGAGATGTGAGGATCGTAGCTGGAGAGGCAGGAGTAACACAAGATCAGAGGGTGTTGAGTGAGTCGATAGGGAGGAATATGATGGAGTCGTGGAGGTCTGTTGTGCTCATGTTCAGAGGTGGTATGAGTGCCCTGATCCGCCCATACCCACAGGGGGTTCCGGCAATCGCCATGATGTTGAAGGGGTGAGAGAGCTGCTCGTTAGTGACCACAAGATGCAGACGTAGAGTCCACAGAGGCAAGTTGCTGCTGCGTTGGAATTCACCAGAACTGAGCGGGAAGATTCGTCGCACTATACTGTTCGACGAAGCCAAAACGGTAAGCGTGTTCGATATAAGTGAAGGGCTTTCTTCTGTCATGCTGCTCTGACTGGTTAAATAGGACGCCTCAGGTATTTGTGCTAGGTTTATTGCTTTCTGTCTTCTAACTCAACATACGGGAAGACAACATACCTGCCGCGGATGGGCAGTTTGTAGTGTTACGTATTCAGGCTACAATAAATATATGTGAGTTAGGCAAGGGTTTTTATAACAAATAACACGTTTATTAAACACTGAAAACAAACCCCCCAAAAGTAAACAAACACTAACGTAACCGGAAATCAGCTGCTGTGTGGTAGCTTAACAGTTCTTAAAACGATGTTGCAAAAACAGTTCTTTAAAGTGGTATTGCCAAAAGTACAAAATGCTCACAGTCCATTTAAAAGGAGAGACTTTTTAAGGCGATTTAAATTCTCTTCCACGTCGCTTTGTTTCGACCCCGGGCGTCGAACTTTTCCCACGAAGAATTTACGAAACAAAACGTCTTAAAGGCTCTGACCTTTCTTTTATCACACTGTCCTCAACCTTCTGCTATCCCGCAGAGATTAACACGAGAACAGTCAACGAATTCCTTTCGAATAAGGATCAAATAAGGCCGAACCTGTTTCACCGTCGATATTCGATTCTCCTCGATTTTTAACTCCCGAACTCCGATCTTCACTCTCCACCGATTCTTAACCAACAGTATTGTAAAGAAACTGCTGGCAATGACCTTTTAAACTTCAGGCATTAGATAAAACTTCATTTTTCAACTAAACTGCGTCATAACATTAAGTCACGCAGTGGCATGAAGTCAACATGGTATATCCAGCCACGAACTGCCCCACCTCACAGGGAGGGGTCCTCCTCTTATACCCTGTAAAAAATACCTGTCACATGATCTCTAGTGGCGGGGAAATGACGTCACTCCACCATCACAAGACCATTACCTCAAGTCCAGTATAACTTCAACCCCAGTCACGTGACAAGGGTACCACTGTCACGTGTCACGGGTACGTAACCGTAGTTGTTACCAATGTAGGTGGTATGGTGGACTCTGAATAGAGTTATCTAGAATCACAGTGGGATTTTGATTTGCTGAGTAAGTGGACTGAGGTGTGTGAAATGGGGCTTAATTCGGATGATTTCGAGATTCTGCATTTGTGAAAGTTGTTTAAGGTGGAGTTTGGCCCTGGGGGCTGCTGTAGAACAGAAGCAGTGAAAGTCAACAGTAATCTCGACACGGTACTGCAATATCAAGTACTTGGACCAGCCTTTTCTGTTTTTCTCAGCGAGCTATAGAAGGGATTGTATTGTACTGAACATATTGAACATCGTGGTTTATCAGTTTGTTACTAGGACACAAGGAATCCCAACGTGAGAGAAGGTGGACAGCAAGGACACTATTCTTTAGAGATTAAGGTCATCATATGGATGTGTCTAAGATTGCGAGGAGTATTTACAGGGTGAATGCACTCAGTCCTTCCCCCTCCACCCTGCCTCAAATTCGAGTATTCTTCTACAAATATGGCATCTGTCGGCATCGGACAGCCAGGGAGAGTGTTGCAGTCGGCTACAATCACATCAGTTAGAAGCAGAAGAGTTTCTTGCTTTGCAAATCTTTGGAAGAATATACGCCGAATGCTGGAAAATCGATCGAGCTTTGTTGGGCAACATGGTTGCAATGGACAAAATGGTCTGATTTCATGCTATATAACACATGAATTCATTTAATAACGATTACGAAAAGGCCAACTGGACATTGTTCCGACTGTCAGATTAAACTCAGTAATCCCGTTCTGCATTTGGAACAGAAATCAAATGCAGCAAGGATATTTTAGCAGGGTTACACGGTTGTCAGATTCGTGTCCTCCTGTATTCGATGGCCAGTGATGTAAGAGCAACAGCGCCTGCAGCTTTTGGCTTAAACCGTCTCCGTTACCGAGAGACGGAAAACATAACCAGTCATTCTGGACTTGTTGGATATTTTGTCAATTTAACGTCGTATCGATGATTTCAGTCCATGTTTCTGGATCGTTTGGTCAAAGTAATTATGTGCAGGGCTATTAGCTCGTTCTGACAACCCTTCAAACGCACAGTGAACTCACAAAGCGGATGCGACTACCAGATCGACTGTAATGTGAAGGCAATGGGTTGCCAGGAAAAGGTGTCAAACTGAAAGAAACATCAGTTTCTCCATCGTCGAATAGCGTGTGTTTTTATACGTTTATCGGTTTTATAGGGACATGTGACTGTAACTGTTTCTATTCGTGCATATTCAATACTGTGAGATAGTGGTTAGAGATTCTGTCAGTACCTCCAGGTGAACTCTATCTTTTTCTATGTTTCCCCGAGCTGTTCGTCTGTGGTTTTGTATTGCCACGGGCTCCTGACCCGCTCCTGTTCTACTCCGGCCCCTGTATTACTGAATACTCCATCGCTCATCTGTTTCTCATGATTACATGTCTTGCTGCCACCTGCGTCTCATTGTGCTCCAAATATCGTCTGCCTCTCTGCTTATTGTTCAGAGTATTTCAGTCCTGGATTTTCACCTGTTTGTTGTCAGTTTATGCCAGTGAGTAGTCGTAGCCCTTTCAGCTTAATACTGCACACTCTCCGTCTGAATACCGACTCCGCCTGTTCTCCGATTCCGGTTTTTGGATTTCTCTGGATATTTTGATCTCTGCCTGAACTTTGACGCCGACTTCCTTTGCACTTCGTGATTTTTTACTTAATTAAAATCGCTGTATGCTCAGTACAGGGTCCGTGATCCTTGCTCCAGTGCCCTGACTGTACAATCTGGCCAGCAGACCCCCATCGTCTGAGAGCTGCCCTGCAGCAACAAGAACTGATGCTGGTGAGACACCAGAACCAGCTGGACTCCTTGCTCAGGGCAGTGTAGTTGCCTTCTGTCAATATCGCCGATCTTGTGGCCCGGATCCTGTCACTCCAGCTGTCCCAGAGCACGCATCAACATTCTGCGACTGCATCTTCCGCTCCGGCCTCCGGGTTCTCGACATTCCTCCCGTCCAAGCGCCCCGTCTACTTCCTCCCGAAAAGTTCTCAGGTGAGCCCGGTACTTCCCACTCTCTCATTCTTAGTGCATCCTCATTTTTGAATTGCTACAGCAACATTTCCGATTGATCGAGCAAAGTCAGTCGACGTCATTACCCAACTGCCCTGTCGGGCGAAGAATGCAGAACAGCCGTCTGGAAGGCAGGCTCCACTTTTATTTAGTAGTTTTCAGTTTATTTCTGAGGAGAGGTATTGTCAGAGCGCTGGAGCAGGGATCCATTCGCGCACCCAGTAATAGGCACACAGTGATTAAATTCAGTTACACATCCCGAGGTGCAACCAAAGTCGGTGTTAAAGTTCAGGCAGATATCAAAACATCGAGAGAAATGCAAAAACCAGAAGAGGCAAACAAACAGAGTCGAAATTCAGACGGACAGAGTGCAGATAGGATTCTCTGGCACAGTCTGGCAATAAACAGCTGAAAAGAAGGAAAAAACAGGCCTGAAATACACTGAGCAATAAACAGAGAGGCAGATGTTAGGTGGAACACAATAAGACGAATGTGGCAGCAATAAAGTTAAGAATGAGAAGCAAATGAGAGACAGAGTACTCGTAATACAGGGGCCGGAGTAGAGCAGGAGCGGGAGCAGGAGACCATGGCAATTCAAAACCACAGAGTGACAGCCAGGGGAAACACACAATGAGACAGAGCTCAACTGGAGGCACTGACAAATACTCGTTTTGAGTAAAACGTTCAATAGCATAGAGGGACTTACACTAGAACTCGCAGAACGGTAACATCAGCAATCTTGAAAAATTGTCGCCACCTGCACTTTCACTATTTTTACGTGACCCGATCCGTTTAAAAGCGGTGACCATCGAGGATGAAGTACGCCGAAACAAGGACCATTAACAACAGATGAGAATCACAAGGTTTGGTACGGAAGATGAGTCAACAGTACAATTATAATAGTGAAAGTAAAACCAACAATATCAATGCGGCACTATTTCGTCACCGGAGATACGTACAATATATAACTGATCCAATTGGAAAACGGAGCAATGACCTGTTCATTACGTCACTCTGAGTCATGACGAAGCACCGATCGCTCTAGATGGATGAACTCTCCATGGGTGTAATTTCCGTTCTGTAATGTGAATCAGTGGGTTTCTTGTCAGAGCCGCTAAACAACCGATTGGAGACCTAGCCGCACTAGCGAAGGAAATTGTCTCTAGTTTGTTACGTGGGTGCATTTGGAAGACAGTCTTTAGATATTTACAGCACATTGCAGGGCATTTGGGCCCACAATGTTGTGCCGACAATATGATCAGCTCTGAGAATGCCTAATATTTGCCTAGCGCATAGCTCTGTTTTTCTTAAGCTCCATCTACCTATCTAAGGGGCTCTTCAACTCTCCATTGTATCCGTTTTCACAGCGTCTGGATATCCACACGATCAATGGCCCTCATCATCTCACACATGCCGATCAGGTCACTTCTCATCGTCCATCGCTACAGGGATAAAAGGACAAATAACTCGAACGGATCTTCATAATGTACACACACCGATCCAGGCAACATCCTTCTGTAGCTCCTCTGCACTCTCTCTGCAGTATCCACATCCTTCTTGTAGTGAGGTAACCGGAAGTGAACTCGGTACTCCAAGTGGGGCCTGACCAAGGTCTTACATAGCTGTATCTGTTCGTATTTCTACCTCTGTGAATAACCGGGAATATTTTATAGTTTTTACCTGATTGCCATAAACTCGCCAGCATTCGTCGCATCCACGGGACAGAAAGTTTTTGGTACATTTTGCTCCTTTGAATTCATATTTGGATATAGATGTGGAATTACTTCACGGCCCTTAAACTCATTTCATGGTTTTTAAATGACAACATACCATGCGCCTTCTTAACAACATTATTAACTTGCGCTGCAAGTTTGACTATCCTATCGCCACTGACTAGAGGATATTTCAGATTCTCCAAGCTGTGAAATGTCTTACCATTTATACTATCTTCTGCCTTCAAATTGACCCTACTAGAATGAAGTGGTTCACCTATCTGGTTTGAAGTCCATCTGCCGCTTTTGAGGCCAGTTCTACATCTTATCGATGCCCCGTTATATACTCCTACAACACACCACACTACCCACAATACCACAACCTTTGTGTTATTTGTAAATGTACTAAGCCACCGTTCCACTTCTTTATCCAGGACATTTTTTTAAAAATCACAAAACAGAGGGGTCCGAGAGCAGAACCCTGCGGAACACCACTATGCACCGATATCCATGCAGAATACGAGCTATCTCCAACCACCTTTTGCTAGCCAATTCTGAATCTACAAAACAAGGTCCCCTTGGATGCTATGCCACCTTACCTTCTGAAGTAGCCTTACATGGGGAACCTTATCAAATGCCAAAAGAGAGTGGCGTCTTTTTCAGGACAGCTCTTGCATATGGCTTTCAAATCCTTCTCAGTTTTATTTTTCATCGGCATTCCCACGGACTCCAATAGATTTTATTTTCCATTGTATTCATTTTGATATGGAAGTAATCAACGGAAATAATAATGACCGAAAACCGCTGACCAACCCCACCAGAACCCTTACCATTCTGGTTTTCAATTCATATCCTCCATCAACCGTGGCCCATAACAACCTCTGACATCTGATGGAATAAAGAGGTCTCAACGGAGACACTCACCTACAATGAATAATGAATATATCACAGCTAATTCGTCTTCAAGCAGAAATAAATATTCCCCTGGGCTGCAAAAAACCCACAGTCGTTCTGAAAAGACACACCTTTCCGCTCTGACCGCTGAGTTGTTTAAACTTGATGTTTTACTTGAACGTTATTTCTCCCAGGAATTGGCCCGACGTTGTTGGTTTCAGAATGCCTGTTACTTCGGACCGGAGTCAGTGGACAGGTCTGTATGAGACGAGGAAGAGGGGCAGGCGATTATTTTCTGAATTAGTGACGTCTGTTTATTTTTCCAACAGCGAGCTTGCTAACAATAATCATTCTCTCCCAAGGGGGATTGCGATCTGTCCGAATATATCTGCGTCTGGATGATTATCATGGCAGTGTCAGATTTATCTGCGATCTGCAGGATTTTTTTTAATTCCCCGCATACAACATACCCCTCTGAATTACACGACCTTCCTTGTCGCCATGCTGTATCTGATGGTAGTATACAGTCCGCTTCCAGTTTGACTGAAATGTTGCCATGCGTTGGCACACGTTTAACAAAAAACTCTAGGGTTAAAATTTAAAGAATACCTGCAACAGTAACTCTGATCATGATTTATTTGGGGAATACACACTTTTTGTATTAATTCCCTGCTCTGCGAATAATTAGAAATATTTCATGTTTGATTGACATTAAGCTGGGAGCCATGAACTCAGCGGCATTTGTCGTGTTCACGTGACTGGAATTCTGCTTTGGTAGATTTTGAACATTTGGTTTAATATTTTGATGCTGATCGCGACTGTTTTCCCCCCCGTAGATATCATTGCACAAACCGGATGGCACCTCATGCGCCTGAGTCACTGTGCAAACACCTATATTTATTCTGCTACCCAAACTAAATTTAGAGAGGAGCATAAAACTTTTAAAATGTCTCTTTCAGGATTACACTGACATTGACCTAGAAAAAAATGTTTGTCAAACCAAGTCGTTCAGGTCCTCAGTCGTGGTCGGTGCCTTTCCATGCCGCTGTTCCAGCAGGCACCATTCTGTGAGGTAAACAAAGAGTGAGATCAACGTAACCTGGTCAATGCCTTGTGTTTAATTGACACAGTTTATTTGTTGTATTATAATCATTATAATTATTTTAGTATAAGAGGAACATGGTTGCATACACAGAACACTGACGTCAAGACAACTGAGCTCCCTGTGCAGCCAGCATTAGGAACGAACAACCAGATTAGGTGCAGAGCAAGACCAGCAACCGATTTCTGAGCATCAGGGACGCAAGTGACGCTATCGTCCACGAGGGAAACTCGCATCGACTGTAACAGAGTCTTCCCAGAGGCCATCTCTGAGTAGATATAAAAGAGGAGTGGAAAGATTCAAGATGATTGTGCGTCAAAAGTCTTTGGAAGAATGCAAGGGAATGTGGCTGACAGGAATAATAAAGCAACCATGGTAGAATGATGCAACAGAGTCATCCACGGGACTGATGGCCTGATGGCCGAATTCTGCTCTCCTGTCTGAAAGCTTTATGATCTAAACGAAGACGGCTCGGGAGCACTGACGCCAGTCATCATGAAGCGTTTAGAGCGGCTGGTGGTTGGCAAAATCCTAAAACTGCCATAATGGACAGAAAGGCTTGAGTTCAGTATCATCGTAAGATTGGATGCAATATTCGTTGAAGGCTGTGAAATATATTATGGAATGTACAGACAACAGATTCTTTGTTTCTGTTTCTGTTGCCCATATTTCAGAATCAGCAACCGTATCCATTTCCTGAATGAAACAATGCAGCCCAATGACAGTATAACATTCGTCCATGATGACAAAGTCTATGGAGTCTAGGAATGGACAAGATGAACAATAACAATTATGAAACCGAAAGGCTGAGCTTGAGAGTGTTTCGCAACAACAGTCATTGATTTTTTGGATTATCATTTGTTCGTCTTTAAAATTTTGCAATTTCGACTCAGGTTATCCATACCTCAACACAATTGGGATTTTTACTTGAATAATATTAGGTTTATTTTTTACCGGAGATACTGGGGAATACTTCAACCTTGTGCAGTATTGAATATTCAGTGTGCTGGAGCGAGTATAAATTAATGACCGCGGCTCAGATTTCATCAGCTCAGAATTCCTTCAGCGAGACCGCGGGAAGCTGCAGACAGGCTGAACCTCACACAGCATGCTTGCAACCATTTACCGTGTGAAGAAGATATGGTAACTGATCATTTCTGTTATTGGCGTGCCTGGTAAAAATATAGACGGACTAACATTTGCAGCTCTGTGTGCGCGGTCTATGGACTCAATCAGTTACCTATAGCGTTGTGATGTTGGTGAATCCGTGTGTACAGTGCAGACATTGTGTAAAAATCTCTGTGTTCCCTCAGATGTGCCCTTCCATTTTAATTCCTGGCCTCGGCTGAATATAAACGGACAGTTGAGACAAATGTAGACTGGAAAATCAGAACGTTGCATTTATTCTATAGATCTATTTCAGGGAATTTTGATTTATGAATGTAAAGCCGCTGTTAAAATAATCTCCGACAATCCAGCACGTGCGGCTCCTTGATCGTGCCAGAAGCTATTTTATTCTATATTAATGGTGCAATATGATTTAAAATGAAACTCAATGGTATTACGTTGCATTAAAATTGCACCAAATTTGAAGGTAACTCGGGAAGCGAATGCCTGGTGTGAGTCAGGGAAGATCCGTAGTGTTGGGAATGTGGGTAAGGCACTATCAGCGGGACTGGAAAGTCGGATGCCATCAGAGGCTCTTGGTACATCGTTCATGGACCTGACATAAATGCAGTTGTGTGGTCGCCACTCATCTGGTTTCGTCTGCTTTTTTTTTTAATCCCAGAAGTATCTTAGCGGGTTTTTAAATTCCTCACATATTTCCCTATCCTTGTATTATAGGCAACGCAACTTTTGAACAGCAATCATCCTGTTACGAAGAACATTGCTGGAGTAAAATTATGAAATCCCCCCAGGGAACTGGAAACATTTCTTAAAATGGTACAATCAGCTTTAAAAAAAATAAGTCTTCCAATAAATGCACGATATTAATACCGTATTTTAATTCATACTTCAACCCGCATTCAACAGTTGTTTACCATATTCGCATAATGAAGGCAGGTGACGCTCTGGAGACAGTTTTCCCAGTCGTATCATTAAGTGTCATCTGTAACTAATTCCTCCATTTCATTCGCGTTTTAATATTTGGATATGCTCAGTCCATGGAGGGGAAATGTGACGTATTATGTGAGCTCCCTTAGTTCATCGATATTGCGACGGTGTGTAGAACCATTAGACTGTAAAAAATCAGGAAAGCACCAATGAGTTTAATTACAAAATTTTGATCCTTTTGGGGAAATAGTGATTAAAAAAAGTTTTAAAGAGTGCGTGGTTCCACAGGACGCAAACTCGTCTGTTTCCAGCTGACATTTATTTCCAGTCAATGAACGATGAAGCGGATTAGAAAATATTACTATACAGCACCGTTGTCATGAATTTCACTTATTCAAAAGTACTAATGAGACCATCATCGCACGTGATGAAGACCATGGAGCGGCTGATAATACAGAATCTGAGGCCACAAACCAGGCACGCCCGGGATCCGCTTCAGTTTGCGTATAAGGAGAAGGTGGGAGTGGAGGATGCTATCACGTATTTGCTGCACAAATCACTCTCTCACCTAGATGGGGTCAGTTGTGCTGTGAGGATCACATTCCTTGACTTCTCTAGTGCCTTTAAAACCATCCAGCCCAAGATCTTAAGGCACAAACTAACGGAGATGGGAGTAGACTCTCACAAGGTGGATTGGATAGTGGACTACTTGACAGATAGACCTCAGTATGTGCGGTTGGGAGACTGTAGGTCTGACACGGTGGTCAGCAGCACAGGGGCGCCGCAGGGAACCGTACTCTCTCCGGTCCTGTTCACCCTGTACACATCAGACTTCCAATATAACTCGGAGTCCTGCCATGTGCAGAAGTTCGCTGATGACATGGCCATAGTGGGGTGTGTAAGGAATGGACAGGAGGAGGAGTATAGGAAACTGATACAGGACTTTGTGATATGGTGCAACTCAAACTACCTGCGTCTCAATATCACCAAGACCAAGGAGATGGTGGTAGACTTTAGGAGATCTAGGCCTCATATGGAGCCAGAGATCATTAATGGAGAATGTGTGGAGCAGGTTAAGACCTACAAGTATCTGGGAGTACAGTTAGACGAGAAGCTAGACTGGACTGCCAACACAGATGCCTTGTGCAGGAAGGCACAGAGTCGACTGTACTTCCTTAGAAGGTTGGCGTCATTCAATGTCTGCAGTGAGATGCTGAAGATGTTCTATAGGTCAGTTGTGGAGAGCGCCCTCTTCTTTGTGGTGGCGTGTTGGGGAGGAAGCATTAAGAAGAGGGACGCCTCACGTCTTAATAAGATGGTAAGGAAGGCGGGCTCTGTAGTGGGCATAGAACTGGAGAGTTTAACATCGGTGGCTGAGCGAAGGGCGCTGAGTAGGCTACGGTCAATTATGGAAAACCCTGAACATCCTCTACATAGCACCATCCAGAGACAGAGAAGCAGTTTCAGCGACAGGTTACTGTCGATGCAATGCTCCTCAGACAGGATGAAGAGGTCAATACTCCCCAATGCCATTATGCTTTACAATTCAACTGCCAGGACTTAAGAACTTTTTTTTAAGCTATTATTAATGCTTTTTTAGTTAGTGATTTAGATGCATATCATATTCTTACTGAGTTAAGTATTGTATGTAATTAGTTTTTGCTACAACAAGTGTATGGGACATTGGAAAAAAAGGTTGAATTTCCCCATGGGGATGAATAAAGTATCTATCTATCTATCTATCTATCTATCTATCTATCTATCTATCTATCTATCTATCTATCTATCTATCTATCTATCTATCTATCTATCTATCTATCTATCTATCTATCTATCTATCTCCATTAGAATACTCTTAATTTAACTAGCGCTGACCTGTATAAACAATGGGGTCAGTTGCTTCACAGAAGACCGATGTCTCGAATAATGCAACAATCCAAATGTACTCTAAGTTTAAATCTATCGAGGGACACACTCCACGTTCAGCAGGGAGAATTGAATTCAGATTCAGGTCGGATATTCCACTATTCATTCTAATGTTTCAGCTCAGGGGAAATCAATGAATTCTGTATTTCGCTGCCTGTTGGGTTCAAAGCCTCGCAATACGGGATACTGCATGCTGACAGAGCACACGGAAACGTCGTCAGGAAGAATTTAGTTTTAAGAGTTGTCAGAGATGGGGGACATCACGTGATGACGTAGGATCGAGACGCAGGGACCCAGCTCTCCCGTAAAAAGTTAATAAATTAATGTTTAAATGAAGAAAAGTTAATCAATACTTTCTAAAAAATACTTATAAACGACTCCGGACTGTGTCAAGCTACGCCTCAAGGAAGGAAGATGAAGAAAACTAATACCGGGAAGACTACGCAAGTTGGAACAAGAACAAGGCCCACGTCTACCGAGGAACCGCGGTCTCAGGTACATTATATCACCGGCGATACGGAACAGGAGATTGTGGCAACACTGGCCACTTCCAAAAGAAAAAAGCATCGTGAACTGCGCAAACGCGAAGGATGGAGCATGCGCAAACGGGAGCAACAAGAACTACAAAGCCAAGCTACCACTGCAACTGAAAGTGATAGCGAATCGGAGGGAGAGTCAAATCTCTCGGAAAGATTAGCTGAAGAAGGAGGTAAAAGTCCTTCTAGAAATATAGAAAAGACTTTGAGGCAAATAATGCGTAAATTAGACACATTAAATGTAATTAAAAATAATCAAAAAATACTCGAAAAAAAATGACCAATATGGAGATTATGCTTGATAAAATGACAAAGAGACAGGAAAAAATGGAAAAAAGAATTACGGACTTGGAAACTACAACGGAAGACATGGTTGAAAGAATGGACAGAATGGAAAAGGAAAATACTGCTTGGACATCAGAAAGAAAACAATTTATGGAAAAATTTGATAAGCTTTAAAATCTCAGTAGACGAAATAATATTAAAATTGTTGGACTTAAAGAAGATATAGAAGGAGAAGATCCAATGATTTTTTTTCAAAAATGGATCCCTGAAAAGTTGGAAATGGAAGGAGAAATTCCAATTGAGATCGAAAGGGCTCATAGATCCTTAAGGCCAAGACCTCGAGCTGATCAAAACCCACGATCAATTTTGATAAAATGCTTACGATACCAAGTCAAAGAAAAGATCCTGAAGGCCGCTGCCCAAAGTGCCAAAAATAGAAACGGGCCATTGATGATAGCAGGGAAACCAGTTCTTTTTTATCCTGATATAAGTTACAACCTGTTGAAGAGAAAGAAGGAATTTAACCCAGTGAAAAAAGCCTTATGGGACAAGGGTTATAAATTTACAATGCGTCATCCAGCAACACTGATAATTTTTTTGGAGGAGGGAATTTTTTTTTCCCGATTATCGAAAAGCGGAGGAGTTTGTACAAGAACTTCCATCTATTCGCTAATTACACATAGAGGCTTCTAAACGTAATGGATTAAAGATGAAGATAGACCCAACGAACAGAAGTGATGGACATTTATGGATATTATTGAAGAGCAAAGCAAAATTTTAGAAATACTAAATGAGAATAGTATTTTTTTTCTCTTCTTATACATATACTTTTTTGTGTTGCGGGGGGTCTGGGGAGCTTTGGATCGGTTACTGCGGGATTCACGTGTGTAATCATGGCGGTTGCCATGACCCGTACAGCAGATGGGGGTAATGTTGTGTTCTTTTCCCATAACATTAGTAGGGGGGTATTTTGTTTTTTTCTTTATGTTTTAATTTTCTTCTATCTTTTTGCCTGGATGATTGGTGGGGGCACACATAGCAACACGGAGATTTTTATAAAGATTTCCCAGGATACCACGAAAGTTGAAAAATTAGGTTTTATTATAGATTGGAGTAATATAATAAAAAAAATAATGACTAATCTACTGAATTGTTTAAGTTTTAATGTTAATGGGCTTAATGGGCCAGTAAAAAGAAAAAGAATTTTAACATATATTAAAAAAATGAAAACAGATATAGCTTTTTTACAAGAAACTCATTTAACAGACATAGAACATCAGTAATTTAAAAGAGACTGGGTTGGAAATGTTATTGCAGCTTCATTTAATTCAAAGGCGAGAGGAGTTGCAATTTTGGTTAACAAAAATCTACGAATTAAAATACAAAACGTATTAATTGATTCGGCGGGGAGATATCTAATTATACACTGTCAAATTTTTTCAGAACTATGGACCCTTATGAACATCCATGCACCAAATGAAAATGATGTAAAATTCATACAGGAAGTCTTTTGAATTTGGTCAACGCACATGATAAAATATTAATAGGTGGAGATTTTAATTTTTGTCTAGATCCAGTTTTAGATAGATCAACAAAGGTTGTTACAAAATCAAAAGCAGTACAATTAACTCTATCATTGATGAAAGACTTAAATCTGATTGATATATGGAGAAGAATTAATCCAAAAGAAAGAGATTATTCATTTTATTCAAATAGACATAAAACATATTCAAGGATAGATTTTTTCCTATTATCAAGGAATATTCAAGATAGAGTGAAAAATGTGGAATATAAAGCAAGAATATTGTCAGATCATTCTCCTTTAATAATGACAATGATAATGATAGATAAAGAGGAATCAGTTTATAGGTGGAGATTTAATTCAATATTATTAAAACGTCAAGACTTTTGTGATTTTATGAAAAAACAGATTCAGTTCTTTTTAGATATAAATTCACACTCAGTTGATGATAAATTTATAGTGTGGGAAGCAATGAAGGCATACTTGAGAGGTCAGATAATAAGTTATACTTCTAAAATTAGGAAGGAATATATGATAGAAATAGATCAATTGGAAAAAGAGATTACAAAATTAGAAAAAGAATCTCAAAGAAATATGACAGAAGAAAAACAAAGACAACTGATTAACAAGAAGTTACAATATAATACGCTCCAAACATATCGAACAGAAAAAGCAATTATGAGAACTAAACAAAGATATTATGAACTAGGTGAAAGATCACATAAAGTTCTTGCATGGCAGCTAAAAACAGATCAGACTTCTAAAACAATAAATGCAATTCGAACAACAGTAAATAAAATTACTTATAAACCTTTAGAAATTAATGAAGCTTTTACGAATTTTTACTCTGAGTTGTACCAATCAGAATCACAAAATGACAATGTCAAGATAGAAAGGTTTCTATCACAAATAACTCTTCCAAAATTAAATACGGAAGAACAGAAGGGATTAGATATGCCTTTTACATTGAAAGAGGTCGAAGAAGCCCTAGGATCACTTCAAAGTAATAAATCTCCAGGAGAAGATGGTTTTCCGCCTGAATTCTATAAAAAGTTTAAAGATTTATTAATTCCTCCTCTTATGGAGTTAATACACCAAGCGGAAAGAATGCATAAACTTCCAGAATCTTTTTCGACAGCCATTTTAATAGTATTGCCAAAAAAAGATAGAGATCCTTTAAAGCCATCATCATATAGACCGATTTCTTTATTAAATACTGATTATAAAATAATAGAAAAATCTTATCTAATAGATTATCTAAATGCTTACCAAAATTAGTACATATGGATCAAACAGGATTTATTAAAAATAGACAATCAGCAGATAATGTAACTCGCTTATTTAGTATAATTCATTTAGCAGAGAAGAGGGAGGAAATGAGCGTAGCAGTTGCTTTAGATGCAGAAAAAGCATTTGATAGATTGGAGTGGGATTTTTTTATTGAAGGTATTGGAAAAATACGGATTAGGAGTATCTTTTATAAAATGGATTAAAACCTTAAATACTAATCCCAAAGCTAAAGTAGTGACAAATGGTCAAATTTCAACACCATTTCAATTAACAAGATCAACTAGGCAAGGTTGTCCATTATCACCTGCTTTATTTGTGTTGGCGATAGAACCATTAGCTGAATTGATTAGAATGGACCCAGATATTAAGGGTTTTAGAGTTAACCAGGAAGAATACAAGATTAACTTATTTGCTGATGATGTTCTGCTTTATCTAACAAACCCATTGCAATCGTTACGCAAATTATCCTATAGATTAGAAGAATATGGGAAAGTATCAGGTTACAAAATAAATTGGGATAAAAGTGAAATTTTACCTCTTACTAAAGGAGACTATAATCAATGTCGATCAATAACCCAATTTAGATGGCCGGCAAATGGTATAAAATATTTAGGTATAAGAGTTGATAATGATATAAAGAACATATACAAATTAAATTATTTACCACTATTGAAAAAAATTCAAGAAGATCTTGATAAATGGATGGTATTACCAATAACATTAATAGGTAGAGTAAATACCATAAAAATGAATATATTCCCTAGATTACAATACTTATTTCAATCACTACCAATACAATTACCCCAGAAGATTTTTCAAGAGCTGAATAAATATGTGAGGAAGTTTCTTTGGAAAGGTAAGATGTCAAGAATATCGTTGGAAAAATTGACATGGAAATTTGAGCTAGGAGGGTTACAACTTCCAAATTTTAAGAATTATTATAAAGCAAATCAACTTAGATTTATTGCATCTTTTTTTGAGAAAGACAAACCGGCATGGATCAGAATAGAACTAGATAAAATAGGAGAAGACATACCAGAAGACTTTATATATAAATGGGAATCTAAATGGATACGGGAAAAGAAAGAATCTCCTATATTAAAACATTTGATTGATTTATGGAATAAGATAAATGTTGACGATGAGACAAAGAAATCCTTATTAGCAAAGAGATCTTTAATTCAAAATAGACTTATTCCTTTTACAATGGATAATCAACATTTATATAATTGGTTTCAAAAAGGGATTAGATATATAGGAGATTGTTTTGAAGGAGGTATATTAATGTCATTTGATCAATTAAAGAATAAATATAAAATGTCAAACAACACTTTTTTTTGCTACTTTCAACTAAGGGCTTATTTAAGAGAAAAGCTAGGTCAAACAATGTTACTACCGAAACCCAATGAAATAGAAACATTAATTCAAAAAGGAAAGATTAATAAATTTATCTCTTGTATGTATAATTTGATTCAAAAACAGGCAATTAAACAAGGAGTCCATAAGTCAAGACAAAAATGGGAAAGTGATTTGAATATCAAAATTGAAGAAAAAAACTGGTCAAGACTGTGTCTTGAGAGTATGACAAATACAATAAACGTTCGATTAAGATTAGTGCAATACAATTTTTACATCAACTATATATTACACCACAAAAAATAAATAAATAAAACCCAAATTTATCTGATCAGTGTTTCCGATGTAACCAAGAAATTGGAACTTTTTTACATTCTACTTGGTCTTGCTCTAAAATTCAACCTTTTTGGACAAATTTAAGAGTTTTACTGGAACAAATTATTGGAATACAACTTCCACACAACCCAATATTACTTTTACTAGGTGATATTGAAGGGATAAAACCGATATCCAAATTGAATAAATATCAGAAAGTATTTATAAAAATTGCATTGGCAGTAGCCAAAAAAGCTATTGCAGTGACTTGGAAATCGGATACATATCTAAGTATAGATCGTTGGAAGAACGAGATTTATGGATGTATTCCACTTGAAAAAATTACTTATAATTTAAGAGATAAATATGAAACATTTTTGAAAATTTGGCGCCCTTATTTACAAAAGACAGGATTAAATATATAGGTGCTCCGAAGATGAAATAATTGGTTACTTGGGGAAAGAAATAAATATATATACTAAAGTTATTACGAACTCCGTGGAGCGTGTGGGGACCCTCCAATATCCAGGCATTCCCTTTTTTTTTCTTTCTTTTTTTTAATAGGGATGTTAGGGGGGAAGGGTTAAGGGGAGGGGGGCTGGGTAACACCTTTTTTCCATACACATTTATTCTGTAACTATTTGAAAACAATAAAAAAAAGTTTTTTAAAAAAGGCGGATGGTGTATTGGCCTTCATCAATCGTGGAATTAAATTTAGGAGCCGAGAGGTAATGTTGCAGCTATATAGGACCCTGGTCAGACCCCACTTGGACTACTGTGTTCCGTTCCGGTCGCCTCACTACAGGAAGGACGTGGAAACCATAGAAATGGTGCAGAGGAGACTTACAAGGATGTTGCCTGGATTGGGGGGCATGGCTGATTAAAACAGGTTGACTGAACTCGGAGCGACGGAAGATGAGTGGTGACTTGATAGAGGTGTACAAGATGATGAGAGGCATTGATCCTGTGGATAGTCAGAGGCTTTTGCCATAGCTGAAATGGCTAGCACGAGAGGGCACAGTTGTAAAATGATTATAAGTAGGTACAGAGGAGATGTCGGGTCTCGCCGAGGTACAGGAGCCTCTCTGTTGTGGCGGATGGAGCGGAGGTGCTCGACGAAACAGTCCCCCAATCCGCTCCGTCCGCCACAACAGACAGGATCTCCCGGTTGCCACACACTTCAACTCTGCTTCACATTCGCTTTCGGATATGTCCATACATGGCCTCCTCTACTGCCATGATGAGGCTAAACCCAGGTTGGAGGAGCAACACCTCATATGCCGTCTGGGTAGTTTCCAGCCACTTGCTATGAACATCGAATTCTCTAACTTCTGGTAATTCCCTCCCTCTCCATTCCACCATTCCACTTTCACTCTGCCTCCTCTTATAGCTGCCTATCACCTCTCTCATGATTCTGCCTTCTTCTGCTACCAATAGTGCTTTCCCCTTACATTTCTTCTTCACTTCTCCTGCCTATCCACTCCCTGCTTCCCGTCCCCCACCCCTTGATATTTCCACTGATTGATTTTTCACCTGTCACCTTCCACGCTCCCCCCATCTTCTTTATCTGGCCCCTGGCCCCTCCTTCTTCAGACCTGACGAAGGATCTCGGCCCGAAACGTTGACTGCTGGTTTCAACGGATGCTGTCCGACCTGCTGAGTTCCTCCAGCTTGTTCGTATGAGAAGATGTGGAGCCCGGAGCGGATGCATTGAAGCTGCATCTGGGTTGCGCTCAATGCGCGACTTTATTAATGAATTGAACCACCGAGGTGATCGGGTATTTCACCGCGCTGATCACCTGCTCCCTGAATTTCGACTGAGTCACAGCGTAAATAAATGTGTTCGTGCACAAGCTGAAATTCCTCATCAAAACGCCGACCCCATGAAATATCCATTCGGAATCATTGAAATTGAAACCGATTGCTTTCACCTGATAATATATGAAATTTACAACCAGAGTCATCCACAGGAGGATGAAGCTGCCGGAGAGGGTGAAGAGTAAAACCACAGACCTCCTCCTGCTCTCCATCTCCGGGTCACTGCGGTTCTCCCCCTTGCTCTGACCCTTTAGCCCCTTCCGGACCCGACTGGCCACTAAAATGTGCCTGACTGTCAGAGCGTTGAGCAGCAGGATCCCAGCGAAAGGGAGGGACGGAGTTAAAATATTCTCCAACCAAGCCTGTCCGACCCAGCCTTGATTAGTGGTAATATGGCCCTTAAGTTTGCAGAACCACGGTACATTATCTATGACTAATTTGGGTTCCCAAAGGAAGTATCGGGGAATGTTTTTCAGACAGAACAGTAGGCCGGTTGTTGTTAGAACCACAGCCGCATTTTTCCCGGTGCAATATTTTGTTTTCAGTTTCTGGCAACAAATGGCGACAAACCGGTCAAAGGTGAAAGTGACGGTGAACCAGACAGAACAGTCTGTGGCTGTCATCCTCAGGACCTCGATAACACTGCACACAGGGGTGATGCTCAGAAAACTGGACATAAAGTAATACTTTTTCATTCGAAATAAAATTATCTCGAAGACAATGGTCAGTAGATCGGCCGCTGCCATGGCCACCAGGTAGCGAGTGGTGCAGGTAGAGAGGCCGCACTTTCCCCGGGACAGGATCACAATCGCCACTAAATTCACTGCAGAGAGAGGGAGAGAGAGAGAGAGAGATGGCGAAAGTGAGAGAGAGAGAGATACAGGCAGACAGACAGACAGACAGACAGGAGAACAGAACAGACACTGGGCATTACTGAACACAATCTCCGGGTTTTGGCTGAAGTTCAGGAGTGCGAGAGTGTGTAAACAGCTGTTAATCTAATATCTGACACGCCTCACACTATCTCTGAACTCTTTTATTCACTGTGCAAATAAGGCGATCTGTGACTAACCTTCGTTCCGAAAAACCAGCTGCATGAACGACAGCGCTCGATGCTAATCCTGATTCCATCGCTGATGGGGGCCGGTTTCTCTGATTGAGCCGTGACTGAGCAGGCCACGAGGAACTCGGCATCTGGTGGGACTGAGGAGGGAGCAACGCACACAAAGCACTGGATGGTCAGGACAGCTCAAGGGCTTTTTATGGAATTGAACAAACACTGACCGTGTCGGGCCCTTCTTTAGGACGAAACGATGCCCCAATTTACGACGGGTCTCAGAGGGAATGCAGGGTCAACTTATTAAACAGATGCTGAATGGCTCCGTTAATGGATTAATTCTACAACGCAGAGCAATTCCATAACACACTTCAGTATGTCCGAGGACACTGATTCAGGTGTTAAGACCCAATTATTGACCAACAGACAGTGGGATCCGACTATGACAGACTCAGCAGGGAGGCATAAAACGCAGGACCAGGTGTTCAGTCAGATCAATATCTCAGAGAGAGTCAACTTCGCAATGTAAAACCCTCCCGGTCGCCCAGTCGTATCTTCGGTGCGGGGAACATGCCTTTCTCCAGCATGGGGCATAACTCTGGACGAATTCCCAGCAAACCCTTCCAATCGCACCTTCCCGGAGAGCTTCACTGGAACTACTCTGGAAAAGGTGTCATTAAAGGGACGAAAAACGTCCGAGTCGATCCCTGCCGGCGGAGGAGAGACAGAAGTTTTGTTTCATTGGTCATTAAACATGAAAAATCAGGTGTCGAATTGACAGGATTGATATTGCTGACGGATATATGTGCAATAATCTTCAAGCTGGAAGCTGGTAAACTGATCGGAAACAGCAAAATACACAGAAATACCAACACTCACCAGGAACTCCAATGACGGCAATGAGCACGTACAATATTTTCTGCACACTCCTGTAACTATCCAACATTGAAGACATTTTCTCTGCCCAGTGATTCGTCCCCCGTGCTACCGGCGATTTGTCGGAATGAAATGTTAAAGCAGCAGAAGCCTGGGGTTTTTAATACCATTTAGCGAATCCACAGGGAGAGGTTTCAACAGATTCAGAAATAAAGATATTCAAATTATTTCCAAACAGATTACGTCAGACATGTGCAATCCCCACGGTGACAGATCGCGATTAATGTAGTGAATTAATTGTGAAACGGCAAACAATGGATAATGTGATGGTATTAAGGGCTGTAAATTGGGAGCAGCATTCTTCCAGCAAAACACCATCAGACCCATCTCACCCCCTCTTGCTTGTGTCCGTGTGACCTTCGGCCATTAGTTGGGGAAATCGTATAGAAGATCCTCTGGAAAAAATGTATCTCTCACTGTCATTCTGCAGAAAGTCTGATCACACCTAATCTGAATGCGACCTTAAACATGGGAAAATCTCCATATACTGGAAATGAACTCAACACTCGCATTTCAATGCTACTTCCCATTCCCATTCCGACACGTCAGTCCGTGGCCTCCTCTCCTGTGCGATGAGGCCACTCAGGTTGGAGCAGAAACACTTTATGTTCCGTCTGGGTGGGATCCAACCGGATGCCATGAATATTGATCACTGGAACTTTCCGTCATTCCACACCCCTCATCAGCATTCCCCCATTCCTGTTTCCCTCTCTCCTTATCTCCTTACCTGCCGATCAACTCCCTTCCTCTCGCCCTTACCCTTTTTTCCCATGATCTTGTACCCTTTCCTATCAGATTATTCTCTCTCTATTTATCTCTTTCACAAACTAACTTCACCCCGCCCCACTCCGGCATTCACCTAACTGCTAACACATTGTCCGCCTTCTTCACTCCTCACACCTCCCCGCGTCTTCTTGCTCTAAATTCTCTTTCTTCTTCCAAGTCCTGATCAAGGGTTTCGGCCCGAAACGTCCACAATACTCTATTCGATTGAAGCTTCCTGGCCTGCTGAGTTCCCTCAGTACTTTGTAGGTATTGCTTTGAATGTAACCTGATCACTCTTTCCTGATCATCACTAACCCGCTCCGGGTGCCGGGGGTATAACAAACTTTGTCCTGGATGAAAAAACATGTCTACGTTCATCACCATTGAAATAAATGTTTGTTCTGAGAAAAGATTCGCAGTTGTCTTCCATTTGAGTTACTTCTACATGGAACAGAGAAACGTAAAGCACAGGAACAGACCCTTCGGCCCACGGTGTCTGTGCCAAGCATGACGCCATGTTTAAAGGATCGTAACTACCTCTACATGATCCGTCTCCCTACATTCTCTGCCTTTCCGTATATCAGGCTTCACCACAGTAACCGTGGGCATTTGGGTCTCTATTCATAGATACCTTTAAACATTTGTGTTAATTAGTTGCCCCCAAAAAGGTGTCTGAACCGTCTGAACTGTCGTATCAATTACACGTGATTCCACTGTAATTATGTAGTTCAAATGAACGATTTGTCAGACACAAAATATTGAAGTAAATTATGGCATTATAGTTTGTGACATTGTATTGAATCACCGACTGCTCCCATTCTCCTCAAGCGCGCAAATTCGTTATGTAGTTTGTTTTTGGGGGACACTACCAAGAGGATCTCCAAGAAAATGTTTGTTTGTGGTGATGAATAAACACCATCACCACCAACCTCACCACGAACCACTCCGATCCCTGCTCCCTGGCCTGCACACTCAACTGTCTCAGCTGGGGGGGTGGGCATGTTTTAATCATAACAGCCTGAAACCTCACCAGGAGCGACAACTAACCCTACTCCCTGGCCTGCACACTCCGCTGTCTCAGCTGGGGGGTGAGCATGTTTTAATCATAACACCCTGTAACCTCACCAGGACCCACCCCTAACCCTACTCCCTGGCCTGCACACTCCGCTGTTTCAGCTGGGGGGTGAGCATGTTTTAATCATAACACCCTGTAACCTCACCAGGACCCACCCCTAACCCTACTCTCTGGCCTGCACACTCCGCTTCCTCAGCTGGGGGGTGAGCATGTTTTAATCATAACACCCTGTAACCCCACCACGACCCAACCCTAACCCTACTCCCTGGCCTGCACACTCCGCTGTCTCAGCTGGGGGGTGAGCATGTTTTAATCATAACACCCTGTAACCTCACCAGGACCCACCCCTAACCCTACTCCCTGGCCTGCACACTCCGCTGTCTCAGCTGGGGGGTGAGAATGTTTAATCATAACACCCTGTAACCTCACCACGACCCACCCCTAACCCTACTCCCTGGCCTGCACACTCCGCTGTCTCAGCTGGGGGGTGAGCATGTTTTAATCATAACACCCTGTAACCTCACCAGGACCCACCCCTAACCCTACTCCCTGGCCTGCACACTCCGCTGTCTCAGCTGGGGGGTAAGCATGTTTTAATCATAACACCCTGTAACCTCACCAGGACCCGCCCCTAACCCTAATCCCTGGCCTGCACACTCAGCTGTCTCAGCCGGGGGGTGAGCATGTTTTAATCATAACACCCTGTAACCTCACCAGGACCCGCCCCTCACCCTACTCCCTGGCCTGCACACTACGCTGTCTCAGCTGGGGGGTGAGCATGTTTTAATCATAACACCCTGTAACCCCACCAGGACCCACCCCTAACCCTACTCCCTGGCCTGCACACTACGCTGTCTCAGCTGGGGGTGAGCATGTTTTAATCATAACACCCTGTAACCTCACCAGGACCCGCCCCTCACCCTACTCCCTGGCCTGCACACTACGCTGTCTCAGATGGGGGGTGAGCATGTTTTAATCATAACACCCTGTAACCCCACCAGGACCCACCCCTAACCCTACTCCCTGGCCTGCAAACTCCGCTGTCTCAGCTGGGGGGTGAGCATGTTTTAATCATAACACCCTGTAACCTCACCAGGACCCACCCCTAACCCTACTCCCTGGCCTGCACACTCCGCTGTCTCAGCTGGGGGGTGAGCATGTTTTAATCATAACACCCTGTAACCTCACCAGGACCCACCCCTAACCCTACTCCCTGGCCTGCACACTCCGCTGTCTCAGCTGGGGGGTGAGCATATTTTATTCATAACACCCTGTAACCTCACCAGGACCCACCCCGGACCAGACTGCACGGCTCGCAAACTCAGCAGCCTCAGCTGGGGGTGAGTATGTATTAATAATAACACCCGAAAGTGCCACAGAACACGACGGAGAGCTGGAGAGGCGGAGAAGATAGTTTAGTTGTCTATGTGTATACATCCGCGTGCGTGTGTCTGCATGTTTATGCCTTTGACCATACGAGGGTGATTGATAAGTTCGTGGCCTAAGGTATAAGGAGTCAATTTTAGAAAACCTAGCACATTTATTTTTCAACATAGTCCTCTCCCACATTAACACATTTAGTCCAGCGTCGTGGAGCATACGGATATGGGATCTCCAGAAAGTGTCCGCAGACGGGTGATTGAGTAATTCGTGGCCTAAGTTATACAGCTCTCGTTACCCGCACACGGGTTTATACGTGTGACAGTGTGTGTGTTTACAAGCTGTTTACAAGCGTGAGTATGTGTTTCTATCTGCCTGTATGTGCGTGGCTGTATCTGTTTGGGTTTCGTGGGTTGGCTGTGTACGTACCCTTGTCGGTCTTTGTCAGTGACGGTGTCGAGATGTATGTGTGTGTGTGTCCGTGTTTGTGTCTCGGTGTGTGTCTCAGTTTATGCCTGTGTCGGAGTGTGTGTGGGATTATTTTTATGTCTGTATGTGTGTGTGCTTTTTTGTTTCTCTGTGTGTGTGCCTACGTCAGTGTCTATGTGTGGGTGTCTGTGTGTGGTTGTATGTCGGTGTGTGTGCGTGTGTTTGTGATACTTTCTGTCGGTGTAAATGCTTCTGGCAACGGAGAATGTGAGTGTGTGTGGCGGTTTGTGTGTCCGCATCTAAGGGTCTGAATATGACTGCTGGAGTCTGAGATTGTGTGATTGTACGTCTGTGTTGATGTGTGAAAGTATGTGTGTACTTGTGTGTGTGTATGTGTGTGTGTGTGTGTGTGTGTGTGTGTGTGTGTGTGTGTGTGTGTGTGTGTGTGTGTGTGTTTGTATCTCACGTGTCTGCATGTCACCGTGCGTGTGTGTGTCTTTTGTGTGTTCGTGTGTTTGTGTCAGTGTCTGTGTGCATGTGCATGCGTCTATGTCTCTGTGTGTGATTCCGTGTGTCTGTTTGTTGTGTATCTCTGTATCTGTTGCTGTTGCGTGTCTCATTCTGTCTCTTTGTTCTTTTTAATTTCTGTGTCTGCATTTGTCTGTTTTCTGTGCCTGTTTATGAGTGGGTTTCAGTGTGCAGATCTGTTTGTTCATTTGTTGTACTGTGCGTGCCTGTCTGTGCTTGGTGTGCGTATGTGTTTGTGTGTCTCTGTATACCTACAGTATTTGTGTCAATGTTTATGCGTGTGGGGGTGAATCGCTGTGTGCGTCACTGTCTGTCTCGGCCTGTGGGAGAGTCTGTGGTAACGGTGGTGCTCCTGATACCATGTCTCTGTGCTCATGTCTGAGCCTGTGCCAGTGCCCGTATGTGTTTCGCTTCTGTTCAAATATGAAGCTAACTTTATTAGTAAAGTACTTACATTTCAATTTATACTACATTGAGATTCGTGATCTTGCAGACATTCGCAGTGGAGTAGAGAAATGCAATAAAATCAGTGAGAACCTACATATAAGGACTGTCAAACTAATAATATCCACACGGATTTGGGGTACAGATGGATTTGCGGTGGGTTCCACACGGATATCGGTGTTCTGACAGATTTGTGCTGTCTGCGTTTTTGGAGTTGTGCCGAATCTCAAAGTTGTTTCATTTATAGATGCTTTAATAGTAGATGCACTTATGAACTTTGTTCTTGCTATTTTTAAGGAGGAGACAGAGATTTTGTTGGAATAATTCTTGTTTGGGATAATCGAATTTGCATGTGGGTGTATCAGTCATTTCGGGATGTGGATATATATGGGGGTGCATAAGGATTTGGAGGTGCGCACGGAATTCGGGGTCCTCACGGATGTGGGGTCTCTGCAGATTTGGAGTGTGACCAATCTCAAATTGCTTTCATTTATAGACACATTAATAATACTTTTAAACTTTGATCTCAGCTCGTAAATTTTTTATGGTTCAGTTTGTGAACTGTTTGAAATTATACTTACTCTGCGAGAATCTGATGTGCATGTGGGGTTGTCAGCGGGTTTGGGGTGCTCCCTTATTTGTCGATGTGCGGACACCTGGGGACGGATATTGATTTGGGGATACGCAGAGTTTCAGCGGTGGGTTGTCAGATATGGTGGTGGGCGCAAGGGTTGGTGATGTGCACAGTCTCAGGGGTGCGTTGTCGAACGTGGGGTCTACACGGATTTGGGTTTAACACAGATTTGCTTGACTCGGCGTATAAAGATTTGCAGAAGAACGTTAGGCTGCGTGCGGATTTTTAATGCCAAGGCAGACATTTTCTAAAATGTTTGAAAAGATTTTTGCTCAGCGACCATCTAATGTGCATGTGCATGTGCATCTCTGGTCGCCCGCCTCAGGAGGGATGTGATTAACCTGGAAAGCAGCTGTACTGTTCCGTGTTGGTGAGACCAGAGCCGGAGGACTGTGTGCATCTCTGGTCGCTCGCCTCAGGAGGGATGTGATTAACCTGGAAAGCCGCTGTACTGTTCAGTGTTGGTGACACCACAGCCGGAGGACTGTGTGCATCTCTGGTCGCTCGCCTCAGGAGGGATGTGATTAACCTGGAAAGCCGCAGTCAGGATTCACGGCTTTTGTAGCCGGGACTGGAGAACTCGAGTCAGAAGGAGACTGGATAATTGATGTGCATTGAGCCCAGACCTGAGAGTGATCCAACACAGATTCTGACCTCCCCCTCCACAGGCCCCACTGTCACGATGCGATTGTAGGTTTGTGCAAAAGGTGACACGTGACACAAATTGTTCGTAACTGAAGCTGTTGTCCGTAACTCAGAAACACGCGATTCGCATCGGAAATACAAGCCCCGTTGCTCACCGTACGAGATGGACTCACCTTCACTATGAACTACAACTCCAGTCACCGCGCTCAGTCGGCGGCCGCTGACGAACATTCGGGGCCGCGGGGCCATATGGAAGTTGTAGTCCAAATGCTTCGACTCCTCACTCGATCACAGGTTTAAAACTCTTCCTCAACAGGCACACACATCCGCCGGACCGACTCACCAAGACATCGAAAAAGAACCACGCCCGCTGTTGGGGACGGCCTGGCCAACACCACCAAAGGCAGCAACTCGCTGAACTCCGCGACGGATGCTGACAGCAAATGAGGAGGCGCCTATCGTATCCATTACTAGCTGTCACTGGCTGAGGCGCCTGTCTGTCAAAAAAGAACTTACACCGTGATTAGCTCATATGAACGTCAGTAATGGGTGTGACCTTGCAAAAAGTTAGAGTGTTAACACTCAGAGAAAAGACGGTGACGTCAGTGGATGTACGTCCACATCATGTTTGCCTTACTAACGATATTTACTGCTAATGAAATGAAATTTGTGACTGTTATAACCGATGTGCTGAATTGTACTGATCAGACATCTAGTCGGACTGAGGAAATTAACATTATTCTGAAAGCTGCAGAAAAGTATCTTAGTCTAATTGGTGCTATGTGGGAAGCTATAAATGGAGCTGTGATGATTTGTATCCCAGTTTAGTTATGAAGGTACCTAATGGGATTAAAATATTACAGTGGAATGCCCGAAGCCTGATTTATAAAACTCATGACTTTGATATGTTGGTGTCACAAAGGAAATATTTGGTCTCTCCTGCAAAACCAGCAAAACCTACTTTGTGTTTGAGATGTCTGTACTCATTTCTTTTTGCCCCTTTTAACCTGGAAAAAATATTTAGGAAAGACATCAATAATAGCATTTCAGGAAGTTTATTGTCGGCACTTTGGACAGGTGGTGAATCTGCAGAGTTCATTGGACAGGTGGTGAATCTGCAGAGTTCATTGGACAGGCGGTGAATCTGCAGAGTTCATTGGACAGGCGGTGAATCTGCAGAGTTCATTGGACAGGTGGTGAATCTGCAGAGTTCATTGGACAGGTGGTGAATCTGCGGAGTTCATTGGACAGGTGGTGAATCTGCGGAGTTCATTGGACAGGCGGTGAATCTGCAGAGTTCATTGGACAGGCGGTGAATCAGCAGAGTTCATTGGACAGGTGGTGAATCTGCAGAGTTCATTGGACAGGTGGTGAATCAGCAGAGTTCATTGGACAGGTGGTGAGTCTGCAGATTTTATACAATGTTAATTGAAAGAGCCGTAGTACTTTCATTCCTGTGTAAAAATCTCCTTTTCAGACCAATGGTTGGTCCACACAGGTGTAAAAATGAAACTGAGGAAACACTGGTATTCTGTCTCGTCCTGGCCATGTCACACAGCGCTAGAAAGAAGAAGTGATATTGTATGCCTAATCCTGGAGACTTTCCAGTTACTTTGACCCCGACTCCCCGGATGACTAATGATGTGAGCTGGTCGATTAAATACCAGTGAATATGAAGGAGGGATCAGTAGGGTGGCACATTTGTGATGTGAAAGCCACAGGTCACTTGTTCTCCAGGTCAATGGTAACACACACAAAATGCTGCAAGGACTCAGCAGGTCAGTATCGGGCCGGGACCCTTCAGCAGGACAGTGGGAAAAGGATGAGAAGTAGAGTTAAAATTTGGTGAAGGGAGGGAAATACAAAGTGATAGGTGAAACCAGGAAGGGGGTAGGGTGGTGAAGCAAAGAGATGGGAATTTGATTGGTGAATGAGCCTAGAATCGAAACCCAATATGTGACTGAAACGAAGAAAGGGTTCATAACCAGATGCTAGACAAGCTGACGTTTCAGCACCCAAACTGAGTTCAGCTGATCTTTCAATATTAAAGTCCTGGCGGTAAAACACGACCGTCAAATAGCGGAGCAGCCATGAATCTTTAAAGGGACCGCGGCAGCTCGCCATATTCCGGAGAATCGGAGCGTCTGAACCTCGGAAGCTGGCGTGGTTGGTTGCGCATCGTAACAGGACCCCATCCCCTGCGGCCGAATCCTGACGGCCCCGGCCACTTGGAGAGATGATGATGGTTGTCATGGATGAGCGCCGGATCCAAGTTGTCCATTCCAGGAACTCAGCAGTCTTACTCGGGTCCGGATCCCTCTCAGTCCACCCCGAATACGCCGAACAGTTCCTGAGTCCAGAATTCATTTTACGATGAAGGTATGTTTCCCATGGACAAACGTGGGTGGCAGCCGCACTGATGGTGATGGAGCTAACGGAATGGTATCTGCAGGTTTCAGTTTGGAAATGTGGAAGGTGGGATCGTTCTTGAAGGTCTTGGGAGCTGCAAGGTGTAAGCCGAAGGGTTTCCTTACATGAGAACCTTGGAACATCCAGTGAACTTTGGTGCCACTTCCCTCGACTCCACCCGGAGACGCAAATCCTGAGGAAACTGCCAGAGGGATAAAACACCTACGTCACACAGCCTCGTGGTGCGCAGCTGCAAGCTGAAAAGCAACACCACGGACTCTTATGTCTCAAACAGCAGACCCGAGGGCAGCTCCGCCATTTTCTGCAGCTCTAGTCCTTAAGCAATGCAGACATACGATTCTGTCGTCTCGCCAAAGGTATTTACCCGACCCCACCTGGCCAACATCCTCCAAACCACCATAGAACAGAGAAAGGTAAAGCCAGGTGCAGATCCTTCGGCCCGCTGTGTCAGTGCCAACCATACACCACATGAATCGGATCCCACCGGCCTGCACGTATTCGGTCTCCCTACATTGCCTGCCTGAGCACGTGTCAAACCTTACCCAAGAAATCTTTGGCATTAGGTTTATTGTTCTCAGAAGTTTTAAAATAACTTGTGAGGGTTACTATGTTCCATCAATGGTGTTCTCCGGGAAGGTGTGACTCGCAGGGATTAAATGGCACCCTATCCAGAGTTGTACCAGTGCATTGGAGAGGCAACACTCCAAGGATGTTTGACTTGGAAAGTTATAGATTATGACGTTGACTGTTTCTGAGTTGTTGAACAACGTGAACACCTTTAATGACACCTTACCCAGAGTAGTAACACTGTTCCCAGCCATAGGAAGGTAGTCACCCCGGGACCACAGGAGACAGAGAAGTGGGTCCAGTTAGGAGAGGGAAGGGCAAGAATTAGGTAACAGAGAGTATCCCAGTGGCTGTCACCCTTAACAATAAGTACTGTTGGAGGGTGATGGCCTATCTGGGGGTAAGCAATTCTGCACAGAGTCTGGCCCAGTGGGTCAGAGGATGGCAGCAGCGATAGGGGACTCTATAGTTACGGGCTCAGTTAGGCGATTCTGTGGACACAGGAATGAAACGCGGATGATAGTTTGCCTCCCAGGTGCCAGGTGCCAGGGTCTGGGATGTTTCTGATCGCGTCCACGACATCTTGACGTCCGAAGGAGAACAGCCAGAAATCGTGGTACATATTGGTACCAACGTCATAGGTAGGAAAATGGAGGAGGTCCTGAAAAAGGACTACAGGGAGTTAGGAAAGAAGTTGAGAAGCCGAACCTCAAAGGTAGTAACTCGAGATTACTGCCTGTGCCACATGACAGTAAGTACAGGAATAGAGTGAGGTGGAGGATAATTTCGTGGCTGAGGGATTGGAGCAGGGGGCAGGGATTCAGATTTCTGGATCAGTGGGACCTCTTCTGGGGCAATGTGACCTCTACAGAAAGCACGCTTTGCACTTGAATCCGAGGGGAACCAATGCCCTGGAGCGAAAATTTGCTAAGGCTATTGGGGAGAGTTCAAACTAGAATTGCTGGGGGTTGGGAACCGAACTGAAGTGACGGAGGAAAGGGAGGCTGGCTCACAAATAGAGAAAGATTAGTGACAATATTAGAGGCAGGTGGTAGAGAGGGACGCGCTCGGTCCATTACAGAAAAGCTTCTTCCTATAGATGCTGCCCGGCCTGCTGTGTTACTTCAGCATTTTGTGTGTGTTGCTTGAGGTACTTAATCAATTCTTTGCTTCAGTATTCACTATGGAAATCATCTCGGTGATTGTGGGGTGACTTGCAGTGGACTGAAAATCTTGAGAACGTAGATATTAAAAAAGAGGATGTGTTGGAGCTTTAGGAAAGTATCAAATTGGATAAGTAAGCGGGACCGGACGGGATGTGCCCCAGGCTACCCTGGGAAGCGAGGGAGGAGATTGCTGAGCCCCTGGAAATGATCTTTGCATCATCAGTGAGGACGGGAGAGTTTTCCGGAGGATTGGAGGGTTGCGGGTGTTTTTCACTTATTCATTAAAGGGAATAGGGTTAGCCCTCGAAATGATAGGCCAGTGAGTCTCACTCCGGCGTTTGCTACGTTGATGGAGAAGATCCTGAGAGGCAGGATTTCTTTGTAGAGGTATAATATGATTAGGAATCGTCAGCATGGCTTTGTCAAAGGCAGGTCGTGCCTGACGAGCCTGATTGATCTTTTTGAGGATGTGACTAAACACATTGATGAAGGTAGAGACGCAGATGTGGTGATTATGGATTTCAGCAAGGCTTTTGATCAGGTACCCCATGCAAGGCTTATTGAGACAGTAAGGAGGCATGGGATCCAAGGGGCATTGCTGTATGGATCCAGAACTGACTTGCCCACACAAAGCAAAGAGTGGTTGTAGGCGGATGATATTCTGCATGGAGGCCGGTGACCAGTGGTGTGCCTCAGGGATCCGTATGGGACCCCTACTCTTTGTGATCTTTATAAATGACCTGGAAGAAGAAGTGCAGGAGGGATGGTTTAGTACATTTGCAGATGACAGAAATGTTGGGTGTGTTGTGAATAGTGCGGAGGGCTGTCAGAGGTTACAACGGGACATCGATAGGATAAAAAACTGAGCTGACAATTGGCAGATGGAGTTCAACACAGACAACTGTGAGGTGGTTCATTTAGGCAGGACAAATATGATGGTAGAATATAGTATTCATGGTAAGACACTTGGCTGTATGGCGGATCAGAGGGATTTGTGGGTCCGAGTCCTCAGGACACTCAAAGTTGCTCCGCACGTTGACTCTGTGGTTAAGAAGGCTGATGGTGTATTGGTCTTTATCAATCGTGGGATTGAGTTTAAGAGCCGAGAGGTAATGTTGTAGCTATATAGGACACTGGTCAGACTGCACTTGGACGACTGTGCTCAGTTTTGGTCGCCTCACTACAGGAAGGACGAGAAAACCATAGAAATGGTGCAGAGGAGATTTATAATGATGTTTCCTGGATTGGGGAGCATGGCTTATCAAAACAGGTTGAGTGAACCCGGCCTTTATCCTTGGAGCGACGGAAGATGAGAGGCGACTTGACAGAGGTGTACTAAATGATGAGAGGCATTGATCCTGTGGATAGTCAGAGGGTTGTATCATAGTTGAAATGGCTAGCAGGAGCGGGCATAGTTTTAAGGTGCTTGGAAATAGGTACAGAGGAGATGTCAGAGGTAAGCTTTTTTTTTACGCTGAGAGAGATGAATGTGTGGAATGGGCTGCCGGCGACGGTGGTGGAGGCGGATGTGTGGAGACAGAGTTTCTTTAAGAGAATCCTGGATGTCTACATGGGGCTGAGAAAAATCGAAGGTTGTGGGTAAAGCCTAGGTAGTTCGATGGGCCTGTATTGTGCTGTGTGTTTTCTATGTTTCTATACCTTTAGAAATGTACGCCAGCATTAATTTGCCTTCTTCACCAACGACTCAACTGGAGGTTAACCTTTAGGGTTTCCTGCACAAGGACTCCTAAATCCCTTTGCATCTCTGCATTTTGAATTCTATCCCCATCTTAATATTAGTCTGCCTGTTTACTTCTTCAACCATAGTGCATGACCATACACATTCCAATATTGTATTTCATTTGCCACTTTGCCCATTTCTCTAAACTATCGAAATTTCTTAATTAGACTTAACAGTCAGGAATATGCGGATTTAGATTTCAGACTATGATTTTCAGACAAACATGTGTAGTGTTTCAGGTCTGATTAGCGTTTAGGGATCGGGATGTGGCCTGGTTGGAAGTCATATCAAATTTAAGGTTAGTGATGTGGGGAGGTAGAGGTCAGATTGGCCTTTGCGGAAATGCTCTGGTGGTCTAGATGTCTGGTTAGGTTTTATGGAGAGGGAAGTGTGGTGCTGGAGGTCAGATTAGATTGGAGATTACGTTGTGAGATAAGGCATGCCGGAGGTTGTAGAGTTAAGATTAAAGTTTAGGGACAGGTTTGAAGGGATTTAGAGTACAGTGCAACATTTAAAGAATGGGATGTTTGGAAGTTAAAATTCATATTAGGGTAAGGGACGGGGATGATGGAGGTTACAGTGCAGATTAGGATAGGGGGTTGGGATGGAATATTGTGAAAGGACAGATTTAGGTTTGGTGACGGGTTTGGGGCGTTAGAAGTCAGGTTAGGTATAGATGCAAGTTTGTGAAGGAGGTAGAGATCAGATTGAGTTTAGTAATAAGCATGTGAGCGAGTTAGATATCATCATGGGTTTAAGAACAGAAATATATGGAGTAAGAGGTTAATGTGGTTAGGGACAGCTATGTAGATAGACGTCACGTGAAGGGTTAGACGTCGGATATGGGAAGTTAGAATTCATATGATGATTTAGCCAGGGATACTGTGTGTTAGAGTTCCGATTAGGAATGAAGGGCAGTGATGTTTTTGTGTAATAATGGGGGGCGGGTTTTGAGATTGAATATCAGATTAGACTAAGGGGACTGAAGATATGTCTTGCCCCGAAAGGTCGACGACTTACAATTTTCAATAGATGATGCCTGACCTGCTCAGTTCCTCAAGAATTTTGTGCGTAGCGTATCTGACCACTTGTAATCTTAATCCTTTCCGTTCGGTTGGCTCTCATTCTTCTAAGTTTGATGCCTGACCAAACTCTCTCTATAACACAGGTCACCTTGTTACAATTTGTTACAATTTCTTACACCTTTTCTGCACTGTTTTTCAAACACACACACCTTGTTACAATTTGTTACAATTTCTTACACCTTTTCTGCACTGTTTTTCAAACACACACACACACACACACACACACACACACACACACACACACACACACACACACACACACACACACACACACACACACACACACACACACACACACACACACACACACACACACACACACACTTTCTTTACCCAGCACCGACGCATTCCACTCCACTCCTCGCGGTCCACAGCACTGCTGCTTCCAATATGAGGGTCAACAGGACGACAGCCCTGCAATAACAGATTGGAGACTAGACGGTGGATGGGAAGATCTGGAGCCCGGACTGGATACATTGAAACTTCATCTGGGTTTCGCTCAGGCCGCGACTTTATTAATGAATTGAACCACCGAGGTGATCGGATATTTCACCGCGCTGATCACCTGCTCCCTGAATTTCGACTGAGTCACCGCGTAAATAAATGTATTCGTGCACAAGCTGAAATTCCTCATCAAAACGCCGACCTCATGAAATATCCATTCGGAATCATTGAAATTGAAACCGATTGCTTTGACCTGATAATATATGAAATTTACAACCAGTGTCATCCACAGGAGGATGAAGCTGCCGGAGAGGGTGAAGAGTAAAACCACAGACCTCCTCCTGCTCTCCATCTCCGGGTCACTGCGGTTCTCCCCCTTGCTCTGGCCCTTCAGCCCGTTACGGACCCGACTGGCCACTAAAATGTATCTGACTGTCAGAGCGTTGAGCAGCAGTATCGCAACAAAAGGGAGGAACGGAGTTAAAACAGTCTCCACCCAAGCCCGTGCTACCCACCCGGAGTCAGTGCGACATTTGTCCATGAGTACACAGAACCACGGCACATTGTCGATGATCACTTTGGGTTCCCAGAGGAAGTAGCGGGGAATGTTTTTCAGACAGAACAGTACACCGGTTGTTGTTAGAACCACAGCCGCAGTTTTCCCGGTGCAATATTTTGTTTTCAGCTTCTGGCAGCAAATGGCGACAAACCGGTCAAAGGTGAAAGTGACGGTGAACCAGACAGAACAGTCTGTGGCTGTCATCCTCAGCACCTCGGTAACACTGCACACAGGGGTGATGCTCAGAAAACTGGACATAAAGTAATACTTTTTCATTCGAAACAGAATGATCTCGAAGACAATAGTCAGTAGATCAGCCGCTGCCATGGACACCAGGTAGCGAGTGGTGCAGGTAGAGAGGCCGCACTTTCCCCGGGACAGGATCACAATCGCCATTAAATTCACTGGAGTGAGAGGGAGAGAGAGAGACAAGGAGGGAGAAGAGGGAAGAGAACAGACACTGGGCATTACTGAACACAATCACCGGGTTTCGGCTAAAGTTCAGGGCTGCGATAATGTGTAATCTATCATCTGACACACGTCTCACTATCTCTGAACCTTTTTCTTCACTGTGCAAATAAGGCGATCTGTGACTAATCTTCGGTGCTAAAAACCAGCTGCATGAACAACAGCGATCGATGCTAACCCTGATTCCATCGCTGATGGGGGCCGGTTTCTCTGACTGAGCCGTGACTGATCAGGCCACGAGGAACTCGGCAACTGGTGGGGCTGAGGAGGGAGAAACGCACACAAAGCACTGGATGGTCACGGCAGCTCAAGAGCTTTTACGGAATTTAACAAACACTGACAGTGTCGCGCCCTTCTTCAGGACGAAACGATGCCCCAGTTTACGACGGGTCTCAGAGGGAATGCCGGGTCAACTTAGTAAAACGAGGCTGAATGGCTCCGTTAATGGATTAATTCTACAACGCAGAGCAATTCCATAACACACTTCAGTATGTCCGAGGACACTGATTCAGCTGATAAGACCCAATTATTGACCAGCAGACTGTGGGATCCGACTATGACAGACTCAGCAGAGAGACATAAAACACAGGACCAGGTGTTCAGTCTGATCAATATCTCAGAGACAGTCAACATCACAATGTAAAACCCTCGCAGTCCCATCTTCGGAGGAACGCGCCTTTCTCCTGCAGAGGTATAAATCTGTACGGATTCACATTAAAACCTTTCCAGTCAGAGAGCTGCGCTGGGACTATTCTGGAAAAGGTGTCATTAAAGACACGGAAAACGTCCGAGTCGATCGATTTTGGCGAAGGACAATCAAAAGTTTCGTTTCATTGGTCATCAAATATGAAAAATCAGATGTCGAATTGACAGGATTGATATTTCTGACGGATATATGTGTAATAGTCATCAAGGTGGAAGCTGGAAAACTGATTGGAAACAGGTTAATACACAGAAATACCAAACATGAAGTGTGCACACTCACCAGGAACTCCAATGACGGCAATGAACACGTACAATATTTTCTGCACACTCCTGTAACTATCCCACATTGAAGACATTTTCTTTGCCCAGTGATTCGTCCCCGTGCTACCGGCGATTTCTCGGAATGAAATGTAAAGGCAGCACAAGCCGAGGGTTTTATTACCATTTAGCGACTCCACAGGGACAGACTTCAACAGATTTAGAAAGAAAGATTTTTAAATTATTTCCAGACGGATTACGTCAGGCATGTGCAATTCCCATGGTGACCGATGGTGGTAATTTCAGTGAAATGATTGTGAAACGGCAAACAATGGATAATGTGATGTTACTAAGGGCTGCAAATTGGGAGTGGCGTTCATCCAGCAAAGGAAACGTTGTTTCAAAACACCATCTCTTGTTTGTGTCGGTGCGGCTTCCGTCCATCGGTGGAGGAATTCGTATAGAAGATCCTCTGGAGGAAAACTACCCCTCACTCTGATGCTTCGCCAGTTGTGATCGCACCTCATCTGAATGCGACCTCAAATACGAGAAAATCTGCAGATGCTGGAAATCAAATGAACACTCACATTTCAATTCTGCTTTTCTTTCACATTCCGACACGTCAGTCCGTGGCCTGCTCTACTGCCGCCATGAGGACACACTCAGGTTGGAGGAGAAACACCTTATATTCCGTCTGGGTGGGCTCCAACCTGATGCCATGAATATTGATCTCTCGAACTTCCAGTAATTCCTCCGCCCCTTCACTATTACCTATTCCCGAGTCCATCTCTCACCTTATCTCGTCACCTGCCGATCAACTCCCTCTGGTTTTCTTGCCTTTCTTCCATGGTCTTCTACTCTCTCTTATCGGACTTCTCCTTCTCCAAACAACTATTTCCTTCACTAATTAACTTCCCAGCTCTGTACCTCACCACTCCCAGACTCAACTATCGCTTACCACCTTGTACGTTTTCCTTCCTTCCCGCCACCGTCTTGCACTGAATTCTCTTCTCTTCAGTCCTGATGAAGGATTTCGGACAGAAGCGTTGACTGCTTGCTCTTTCCCATAGATGCTAGCCGGCCTGCTGAGTTCCTCCTGCATTTTGTGCGATTGCTTTGAATGCAACCTCCTCCCTCTTTCCTGATTACCACTAACCTTCCTCAGGGTACCTGAGGTATAAAAACATTTCCCTGGGTTTAAAATATGTCTACGTTCATCACCATAACGTTTGCTCTGTGACAATAAACGTCGCTGCCTTCTATTTGTCTTATACCTAAAACGGGGAAAGGTAAAGCACAGGAAGAGAGCTTTTGGCCCAGAGTTTTTGTGCCAACATGACACCACATCCTAACTACTACAGATCACCCGTCTCCCTACATTCCCGCCTGTCCGTGCATCAGCCCTCACAACAGTAACCGGACATTTCAGTTCCCTCTTCTCAGAATATTTAATCATTTGCCTTAAGTTGTTTGTCCCAAAAAAGTTGTCTGAACCGACGGAGGTGTATCAATTGAATGTGATTCCTTGTAAATATGTACTTTAAAGGAACCGTTTGTCAGAAACAAAATATTAAAGTAAATTATGTCATTGTAGCTTGTGAAATTGTATTGAATGACCTACTGTTGTGGTCTCCTCCAAAATATAAACCCATGATACATTTTGTGTCTGGGGGTCTCTACCTAGAAGGTCTCTAGGAAAATGTCTGTATGTGGTGATGAATAAACACTATCCATCAACTTCACCAGGACCCAATCCTAACCTCACTCCATGGGTTGCAGACTCAGCAGTCTAAGCTGGGGGGTGAATATGTAACACCTCTCAGCTGCCAAAGAACACGACAGAGAGCTAAAGAGGGGGAGAAGAAAATTTAGTTGTCGATGTGTGTCCATCCGTGGCTGTTTATCCCTTTGACAGTATATCTGTATGTGTGACGTCACATGTGTGTGTGTGTGTGTGTGTGTCTGTGTCTGTGTGTGTGTGTGTGTGTGTGAATGAGTGCGCGCCCGCTTGTGTGTGTGTGTGTATCTGCGATGTCGCGTGCTTGTGTGTCTGTAAGCGTGCTTCTACGTCTGTCGTGTGTGTGTGTGTGTGTGTGTGTGTGTGTGTGTGTGTGTGTGTGAATGAGTGCGTGCCCGCTTGTGTGTGTGTGTGTGTGTGTATCTGCGATGTCGCTTGCTTGTGTGTCTGTAAGCGTGCTTTTACGTCTGTCGTGTGTGTGTGTGTGTGTGTGTGTGTGTGTGTTGTGTGTGTGTGTGTGTGTGTGTGTGTGTGTGTGTGTGTGTGTTGTGTGTGTGTGTGTGTGTGTGTGTGTGTGTGTGTGTGTGTGTGTGTGTGTGTGTAGATCCAGTTACATCAGTGTTTGTATATGTGTGGGTGGGCCTGTGTGCTTATCTCTCTCTCTCTGTCTGCCTGTGGGAGAGAGTGTGTTTATGTTGTGTGTGAGATACTATGTCCTTCTGTGCATGCCTGTCCTCCTGTCCGTGTGTGTTTGTGTGCTTGTGTTTCTATTCAAATAATAAATTAACTTTATTATTGAAGTACGCACATCTCACCTTATCCGAGAATCATGTCCTTACTGACATTCCAGGGGACCGGAGAAATGCTATAAAATCAGTGAGATTTTAATAATATGCACACGGATTTGGGGATGCAAATAGATTTTGCGGTGGGTAAGTCAATATGGGGTTGCACACGAATTTCGGAGTTCTGACAGATTTGTGGTGACTGCGATTTTCAAGTTGAGACGAATCTGGAAGTTGTTTCATTTAGAGATACCTTAAAAATAGATACACTTAGAACTTTGTTGTTGCAATTTTTTAAGGTGGGAGCAATCATTTTGCGTTGGGATAATGTAATTTCCATCTCGGTGTATGAGCGGGTTTCGGGACGTGCATTGATGTGCTATTGCATACGGATTTCGAAGTGCGCACCGTTTTCGAGGTCCTCATTCATGCGGGACGTCTGCAGATCTGGACATGTGGCGAATCTCAAATTTGATTATTTTATAGGTACTGTAATGGGGTCCTGAATTGTCCCTATGAATTGTGCTTTTAAAATGAAAGAGAGAGAGGGAGATGTTCAACACAGAGACCTTGTTATTAAGAGAGAGGGAGAGAGGTGAACAACGCTTGGAAGATGATGTTATGGTTTCTCTGCAGCGTGTTTACATTTCTACAAGGACACCGCCTGCTTGTGAGTTCATACAGAGAGAGAGAGAGAGCAATGAGCAGCCCGTGGGTCCCCATGGTGACTGAGGGCGGTGTTATTTGATGGACAGTTGGTGTTAAGCATGGTGAGATAAATAGAAGGTCATAGGATAGACTCACAGACACACGGTTTTGGACACTGGATGAGCTTTGTTCTGCCCACAGAAAGGTGGGTTTGGGAGGATCGATCAGGATCGACGGCATCAGCTCACATGCAGAACTACACATCTCTCTCTCCATCTGTACTCAACTCAATACCACAAACTGACCTGAACTTTACTCAGTACCCCAGTGGCTGTACCCCTTGACAATAAGTACTCATGTTTGACGGCCCTGTAGCTCAAAGGGTAGGGATAGAAGAAAGAGGACCATAGTAATAGGGGACTCGATAGTCAGGGGTTCAGACAGGCGGTTCTGTGGAGGTGATCGGGAGTCCCGGATGGTAGTTTGCCTCCCTGGTGCCAGGGTCCGGGACGTTTCTGATCGCGTCCAAGATATCCTGAAGTGGGAGGGTGAGGAGCCAGAGGTCGAGGTACATGTAGGTACCAATGACATAGGTAGGAAAGGGGAAGAGGTCCTGAAGCGACAGTATAGGGAGTTAGGAAGGCAGTTAAGAAGAAGGACCGCAAAGGTAGTAATCTCGGGATTACTGCCTGTGCCACGCGACAGTGAGAGTAGGAATGGAATTAGGTGGAGGATGAATGCGTGGTTGAGGGATTGGAGCAGGGGGCAGGGATTCAAGTTTCTGGATCATTGGGACCTCTTCTGGGGCAGGCGTGACCTGTTCAAGTAGGACGGGTTAAACTTGAATCCTGGGGGGACCAATATCCTAGCGGGGAGGTTTGCTAGGGCTACGGGGCAGACTTTAAACTAGTAAGATGGGGGGGCGGAAATCAATTTGAGGAAACTATGGGAGAGGAGGTTAGTTCACCAGTAGAGCAAGTAAGTAGACAGTGTGTGAGGGAGGAAAGGCAGGTGATGGAGAAGGGATGCGCTCAGCCCGAAGTTGTAGGGGAGAAGAAAGAAAAGGATAATAAATTTGAATGCATTGCTAGGGATGAAAAGAGAGGAGGAGGTGGAGAGTATCTTAAATGTATCTATTTTAATGCTAGGAGCATTGTAAGAAAGGTGGATGAGCTTAAAGCGTGGATTGATACCTGGAATTATAATGTTGTAGCTATTAGTGAAACATGGTTGCAGGAAGGGTGTGATAGGCAACTAAATATTCCTGGATTTAGTTGCTTCAGGTGTGATAGAGTAGGAGGGGCCAGAGGAGGAGGTGTTGCATTGCTTGTCCGAGAAAATCTTATGGCGGTGCTTTGGAAGGATAGATTACAGAGCTCCTCTAGGGAGGCTATTTGGGTGGAATTGAGGAATGGGAAAGGTGTAGTAACACTGATAGGAGTGTATTATAGGCCACCTAATGGGGAGCGTGAGTTGGAAGAGCAAATGTGTAAGGAGATAGCAGATATTTGTAGTAAACACAAGGTGGTGATTGTGGGAGATTTTAATTTTCCACACATAGACTGGAAAGCTCATTCTGTAAAAGGGCTGGATGGTTTAGAGTTTGTGAAATGTGTGCAGGATAGCTTTTTGCAACAATACATAGAAGTACCGACTAGAGATGGGGCAGTGTTGGATCTCCTGTTAGGGAATGCGATAGGTCAGCTGACAGATGTATGTGTTGGGGAGCACTTCGGGCCCAGTGATCACAATAGCATTAGCTTCAATATAATTATGGAGAAGGACAGGACTGGACCTAGAGTTGAGATTTTTGATTGGAGAAAGGCTAACTTTGAGGAGATGCGCAGGGATTTAGAGAGAGTGGATTGGGTCAAGTTGTTTTATGGGAAGGATGTAATAGAGAAATGGATGTCATTTAAGGGTGAAATTATGAGGGTACAGAATCTTTATGTTCCTGTTCGGTTGAAAGGAAAGGTTAAAGGTTTGAAAGCGCCATGGTTTTCAAGGGATATTAGAAACTTGGTTCAAAAAAAGAGGGATGTCTACAATAGATATAGGCAGCATGGAGTAAAGGAATTGCTCGAGGAATATAAAGAATGTAAAAGGAAACTTAAGAAAGAGATTAGAAAAGCTAAAAGAAGTTACGAGTTTGGTTTGGCAAATAAGGTGGAAGTAAATCCGAAAGGCTTCTACAGTTATATTAAAAGCAAGAGGATAGTGAGGGATAAAATTGGTCCCTTAGAGAATCAGGGTGGTCAGCTATGTGTGGAGCCGAGGGAGATGGGAGAGATTTTGAACGATTTCTTCTCTTCGGTATTCACTAAGGAGAAGGATATTGAATGGTGTAAGGTGTGGGAAACAAGTAAGGAAGTTATGGAACCTATGACAATTAAAGAGATGGAAGTACTGGCGCTTTTAAGAAATTTAAAAGTGGATAAATCTCCGGGTCCTGACCGGATATTCCCCAGGACCTTGAGGGAAGTTTGTATAGAGATAGCAGGAGCTCTGACGGAGATCTTTCAGATGTCATTAGAAACGGGGATTGTGCCGGAGGATTGGCGTATTGCTCATGTGGTTCCATTGTTTTAAAAGGGTTCTAGAAGTAAGCCTGGCAATTATAGACCTGTCAGTTTGACATCAGTGGTGGGTAAATTAATGGAAAGTATTCTTAGAGATAGTATTTATAATTATCTGGATAGACAGGATATGATTAGGAGTAGCCAGCATGGATTTGTGCGTGGAAGGTCATGTTTGACAAACCTTATTGAATTTTTTGAAGTAGTTACGAGGAATGTTGACGAGGGTAAGGCAGTGGATGTAGTCTATATGGACTTCAGCAAGGCCTTTGACAAAGTTCCACATGGAAGGTTAGTTAAGAAGGTTCAGTCGTTAGGTATTAATGCTGGAGTAATAAAATGGATTCAACAGTGGCTAGATGGGAGATGCCAGAGAGTAGTGGTGGATAATTGTTTATCGGGATGGAGGCCGGTGACTAGCGTGGTGCCTCAGGGATCTGTTTTGGGCCCAATGTTGTTTGTAATATACATAAATGATCTGGATGATGGGGTGGTAAATTGGATTAGTAAGTATGCTGATGATACTAAGGTAGGAGGTGTTGTGGATAATGAGGTGGGTTTTCAAAGCTTGCAGGGAGATTTATGCCGGTTAGAAGAATGGGCTGAACGTTGGCAGATGGAGTTTAATGCTGAGAAGTGTGAGGTTCTACATTTTGGCAGGAATAATCCAAATAGAACATACAGGGTAAATGGTAGGGCATTGAGGAATGCAGTGGAACAGAGAGATCTAGGAATAACAGTGCATAATTCCGTGAAGGTGGAGTCTCATGTAGATAGGGTGGTGAAGAAGGCTTTTGGAACGCTGGCCTTTATAAATCAGAGCATTGAGTACAGAAGTTGGGATGTAATGTTAAAATTGTACAAGGCATTGGTAAGGCCAAATTTGGAATATTGTGTACAGTTCTGGTCACCGAATTATAGGAAAGATATCAATAAATTAGAGAGAGTGCAGAGACGATTTACTAGGATGTTACCTGGGTTTCAGCACTTAAGTTACAGAGAAAGGTTGAACAAGTTAGGTCTCTATTCATTGGAGCGTAGAAGGTTGAGGGGGGATTTGATCGAGGTATTTAAAATGTTGAGAGGGATAGATAGAGTTGACGTGAATAGGCTGTTTCCATTGAGAGTAGGGGAGATTCAAACGAGAGGACATGATTTGAGAGTTAGGGGGCAAAAGTTTAAGGGGAACACGAGGGGGTATTTCTTTACTCAGAGAGTGATAGCTGTGTGGAATGAGCTTCCTGTAGAAGTAGTAGAGGCCAGTTCAGTTGTGTCATTTAAGGTAAAATTGGATAGGTATATGGACAGGAAAGGAGTGGAGGGTTATGGGCTGAGTGCGGGTAGGTGGGACTAGGTGAGATTAAGAGTTCGGCACGGACTAGGAGGGCCGGAATGGCCTGTTTCCGTGCTGTGATTGTTATATGGTTATATGGTTATAACTCTTCGCATTGATATTGAAAATGACGAATATGTGGAGTAACAATACGGACCGATATAGACAAACCTCAGAGAGAGCTGGAGAATGGAATGGTGTATATGTTTGCATTCCGTCGGCCGCTCTGCAGATAACACGCGACTCCAATTGCACTTTGACAGATGACGGAAACTGAAGCTGTCAAACATTAGTGAGTTTGGCGGGTGTGCCATTTCATCGTTGTATCGTAGATTCTTGTGATTATCATCATCATCATCAGCGATCACTCGTAGTCGGGTGTGATTCTTCTCCTACTGGTTGATCTGGTCACTTGTGTGTCTTGAAATGACTGAAGCGGCCGATCCGTGCTCCACAAGTCCTGTTGCAGTGTTGCCAGGTGTAGGCTATTGAGGTGCTGGTGGATGTGGCTGGTTGGGGCCTTTCCCCGTCTCTCCTTATGTTGAAGCCACTCAGTCTCAGCGGCACGGTGGAGATTTTCTTCGAGCTGTGCAGTCTCCGCATAGACCGTCCGTCTCCAGCGTTTTCAACCCTGTGATAATCTCTCCCATCCATCCAGGTTGATGTGGAGCTTCCTCAGCTGATAACCTCGATAACCTCATTGAACCTCCTGTGTTGTAACTCGAGCTATGGCTAAAAGGATTATGTGCAGAATGGGGTTGTTATCCATGACTGTACAACTCGGGACTCGAGTTTCGAGGATGTGTCAGAAACTTTCTTACCTTCATCGTTCGAACAAGATTCTTGGAGTAAGTCTGACAATGAAGGTTTGTCTCTGTCTCGGAAGCAGCTGATAGCAGAGCAGAGTAGAGACCCTGAGATTATCAAGTTAAAAGAACAAACTCTTCCGGATAGTGAAATTGATAGGGTGCCAGTAAGAGATTACAACCTATTCCCGCATTTGCTGAACCGTTTTCCAAATCTGCTATAATTTGTGTCGGACCATTACCAAAAAAAAAAAAATTGGCCCATCAGTATTTGTTGACTATCATGTGCACTGTGTCTAGATTTCCAGAGGCAGTACCACTTAGGAATATAACAACTAAAACTGTAACAAAGGCTCTTATAAAATTCTTTACTTATTTTGGGTTGCCTAAGGAAATACAATCTGATCAAGGCAGTAATTTTATGTCCGAATTGTTTCAACAGATAGCTTATAAATTGGGAGCTAAGCAGATTACTTCGTCTGCAACCCATCCAGAATTGCAAGGTGCCTTGGGGAGGTTTCATGCTACCCTCAAGACTATGATTAGGACGTATTTTGTGGAAAATGAAAATGATTGGGATGAGGCTTTATAGTTTCTTCTATTTGCAGTAAGGGAGTCGGTACAGGATTTATTAGGTTTCAGTCCATTTGAACTTATATTTGGGCATAGAGTTAGAGGCCCTTTGGCCTTAATAAGAGAAGAATGGATTAATAAAGAGGTACACACTAATTTGCTGGTCTATGTTTTAAAATATAAAGACAGATTACACAAGCTGGTAGCTTAGCTAGGGAATATCTAGAATCGGCTCAGGAGAAAATGAATACCTTATACGATAAAGAAGCTAGGATGAGGACGTTTAAGCCTGGAGATAAGGTGCTGGTTCTTTTCCCGGTGCAAACGAATCTCTTACAAGCTAACTTACATGGTCCTTATTAAATTGTGTCTAAGATCAATGATGTGGATTACGTGATAAAAAATTCAGATCGTAATAGTAATGAGTCTGATCTCACTAGGAGCGTAATGGATGATTCACCTGAAACGCATTGTAAACCCAACATTGTTTCTGTAAGATTACCAAACTCAACCATTCTGGAAAGTATTGATGAGAAATTAGCTCATTTACGGCCAGAGCAGAAGCAGCAAATGAAGCAATTAATTTTTAAGTGTAGAGATTTGACTCCAGACGTTCCTAGAAGAACCACAGTAGCTGCGCATGGTGTAGATGTTGGAGATACTAAACCCAATAAACAACATCCATATAGGATGAACATGGAAAATGTGAACTTGCTGAGAAAGAAATTAAATATCTGATATAGAATTATATTATTAGTCCTTCTAACTCGAATTGAGTTAATAAATGTTTTATTTGTTATTAAAAAAACCTGTCTCAATCATATATTCATTGTTGCTGGATTGTAATAATGAAATACTCCGGATGTGGCTGAGCCAGAGTTTTAAAAGGTTGCAGCTTAATCCCTTGACTTTGACCTCAACGTCGTTCTCCGTGCCTCTGCTAGGATCAAGCGACAAGCTGACGGCCATCGCTCCAAGGCCCCACATTACCGCCAGGGAAGCGTGTGTGGCTTTCAGCCCGAGGCCTACCCTGCAAGGTGGATTCCCACAAACTCGCGCCCCCCGCTTCATCGGCTCCTTTCCCATTGCTGAAGTCTTCAGCCCTGCTGCCGTACGTCTCAACCTCCCGCCACTCTCCGCCGCATTCATCTCACCTTCCATGTGTCCCGCATGAAGCTTATCATGAAGCGTATATGTCCTGTCCCCCTCCCTCACGGCTCATCGATGGGTCAGAGGTGTTCATGGTGGAAGTTCGTCGCCGGGGACGTGGCCTCCAGTACCTTCTGGACTGGGAGCGCTACGGACCTCAGGAGAGGAGCTGGGTCCCCGCCCGTTACATCCTGGAGGCCTCTCTCATCAGGGACTTCCATCGCCAGCACCTAGCTCGACCTGCCGTGACGCCAGGAGGCGTCCGTAGTGTGTGTGTGGCGGGGGCGGGGGTACTGTCAGTACCTCCAGTTGAACTCTGTCTTTTTGTGTGTTTCCTCCAGCTGTCAGTCTGTGGTTTAGCATTGCCATGTGTTCCTGTCCCCGCTCCTGCTCTACTCCGGCCCCTGTATTACTGAGTACTCCGTCTCTCATCTGCTTCTCATTATTACCTGTATTGCTACCACCTGTGTCTCATTGTGCTCCACCTATCACCTGCCGCTCTGTTTATTGCTCAGTGTATTTCAGTCCGGTGCTTTCACCGGTTTGTTGCCAGATTGTGTCAGTGAATTTTCCTGAGCGTTTCCAGCATTCGTATCTGTACCCTGTCCGTCTGAATATCGACTCTACCTGTTTCCCGATTCTGGTGTTTGGATTTCTCTGGATGTTTTGATCTCTACCTGAACTTTGACGCTGACTTTGTTTGCATCTCGGGATTTGTGACTCAGTATATATCACTGTGTGCACTGTACTGGGTCTGCTATTAGATACCTGCTCCAGAGCCTTGACAGAAATAGCAAACATGAATTGCTCTGCTCACTCACCAGGAACTCCAATGACCGCAATGAACACGTACAATATTTTCCCCAAACTCAAGTACCTATCCAATGTTGCAGACATTTTCTCTGTCCAGTGGTTTGTCCTCCTGTGCTACAGACGATCACTCGGAAAGAGATGTTGAGATTACAGTTGCCTGAGTGTTTTAATATCATTTAGCGACTCAACAGAGACAGATTTCAACAGATTTAAAAGTAAAGATTTTTAATTTACTTACAAACCAATTACGTCAAGCAGGTGCAATCCTCGCTGTGACAGATTCAGGATAAACTGATGAATTTATACTTAGACCATTTGTGGGAGTTAGTTTGTCCCAACCATGGTGACTGAACCTTCCGAGGTGTCTTAACAGCTAAAGGTGCTTCCACTGTACATATGCTCCATTTGTCAGACAGAGAATATTGAAGTAAATTATGTCATAGTAGCTTGTCAAACTGTATTGAAACACCGACTCTTACCAGTCTCCTCAAGAGCATAAACTCTTGATGAAGTTTATGTTTAGGGGACTCTGCCGAGGGAGTTTCCAATATAATGTCTGTTTGTGGTGATGAATAAAGATTTTCCTATCCATGAAACGCTCAACGACTTCAGCGACTCAGTCATACTCAGAACATTTGGGGGCTTGTCCAGGACCCACCCCTAACCCTGACATGTAGCTGTCAAAATCACCAGTCTAGTGTGGGGGAACATGTTTTAATCATAGCACCCAGTATGTGTCAAAGAACACGGCTGAGAGCCGAAGAGGCGGTAAGAAAGTAAGTGTGTGTGTGTGTGTGTGTGTGTGTGTGTGTGTGTGTGTGTGTGTGTGTGTGTGTGTGTGTGTGTGTGTGTGTGTGTGTGTAGACCCATTGTCTCTGCCTGGCCTTGGATTACTATACACTTGTCCGTCTCCAATTCAGTTTATCTCCCTTGGCTCATGCCCCTAATTTAATCTCCCTAGGCATTTGATAAGTTACCCCATGCAAGGCTTATAGACAAAAGTAAGGAGGCATGGGATCCAACGGGACATTGCTCTGTGGTCCAGAACTGGCATGCCCACAGTAAGCAAAGAGTGTTTGTAGACGGGTCATATTCTGCATGGAGGACGTTCACCAGTGCCGTGCCTCAGGAATCTGTTATAAGACCATAATACCAAAAGATTTAGGAGCTGAAATAGGCCATGCTTGTCAATAATCAAGAACAGAGGTCAAAATTCAAATTCCATTTATTATTATTTTCTGTACAAATGAAACAACCTTGATACTCGTCACCTGTCCGGATCAGCGGACACCCCCACATGCACAGAGCAAGAATAATTTCAAATAGTTCACAAATCGGCTGTCTCCATTTAACAAAAGCAAGAACAGAGGTCAAAGTCCATATTGCATTTATTATTGAAGTCTGTATAAACGGAAGAACCTTGAGATTCGATACTCCTCGAAATCCAACGGCTCCCACAAGTCAGTGTGCACCCCCGAATCCGCTGACACACCCAACTCTGTGCAAATCAGTGTGAGCTCACACATCTGTGCTCACTGGTAAACGCGCATGCAATCCTTAAATCAGTGTGCACCCCGAAAGCAACGGACACCTCACAATTCCTGTGCACCCACCCTTCACATCCATAGCCCTAAATCTTAGCACATCCGTAAAGCAAGATCAGCCGCCGAATCACTCCTGCCTCCCCAGGTCTTCACTGTGTCCCGTTCCGTGTGCATTCAATATTCGATAGGTTTCAAACTGATTTCTCCCTTATTTTTTTGCCCAGAACCATCAAACGCTCCTCAAAGGTTCACTCGTTCATTCCCTGTTCAACCTCCTCAGAGTTAATCGCATGATATTGCTGTATCCCTTACAAACAATGTAATGCTATATAGTTCCCCGAACCAGTGTATACACATCCCTCTGTTGTGCTCGCCAAGTGTTCTCAGTAGCCAAGCCGTCACGACAAAGCGCCAGCGTTGTCTGCTAGCTACTCTCTGACACAAAGACACACACGGGAGCTTATATAAAACACATAGAAACATTAATAATGAACATATTATGAACTTTGAACTTTTTTAACATGGAGGCAGCTATTTCAAGAACTGTTTGAAATGAGTTTTGCTCTCGGAAGCTCTAATTTGTCTGTGACGATTTCAGCGGGTTTGGGAGTACACATGGAAATGGGGCTGCACATTGATTTGCTGATTTCAGGGCATGTTGGCGAATACGGGTGTGCACACTGATTTCGGAGGGTCAGTGAATTTCGGGGTGCACACAGTTTTGGGCGTGTGAGGGTGCAAAGGGATTTGGGAGTGCAAATCTATTTGAGGCACCGCACAGAATTGGGTGTGTCGGCGGATTTGAGGATGCATACAGATTGTGGTAACCTTGGATTTCGGGATGTGATGAATCTCAATAATGTTTCATTTAATAACAAATAAACTTTAAACTTTGAACTTTAAACTCTTGCGATTTGATTTAAGGTGGAGACAGCTATTTTGTGATTTGTTTGAAATGATTCTTGCTCTGGGAGTTGTCAGCAGGTTTGGGGTGCGCACAGATCTGGGTATGTGGGTGGATTTGGGAGTTGTCAGCAGGTTTGGGGTGCGCACGGATCTAGGTATGTAGGTGGAGTTGTGAGTGTCGGCAGGTTTGGGGTGCGCACGGATCTGGGTATGTGGGTGGATTTGGGAGTGTCGGCAGGTTTGGGGTGCGCACGGATCTGGGTATGTAGGTGGATTTGGGAGTGTCGGCAGGTTTAGGGTGCGCACGGATTTGGAGATACACTGATTTGTGAGCGAACACTGAGTTGCGGTTCATTCGGCTTTGCGGGTGTGCACAATTTTGGGAGAACACACAGATTTACAGATTAGCGCAGATTTGGGAATCCCGGTGGATTCGGAGGTTGTCAAATTTGATTCATTGATACAAACTTTAATAATAAATTCCACCTGAACCTTGACCTCTGTTCTTGCTATTCTTTAGGGTGGAGGCAGATATATCGAGAACTGCTTGAAACGATCCTTGCTCTGAAAATGTAACTTGCATGTGGGGGCGTCAGCAGGTTTGGGGTGCGCACAGATCTGGAATTGTCGGTGGATTTGGGGGTATCTGTGGATTCGGAGTGGGCTCGGATTTGGGGGTGCACACATATTTGAGGATTACTCTGACTTAGGGATGCTTTGGTGAATATGGGGGCGCACAGGGATTTGTGGATATGAGCAGTCATAGGGGTTTGTCAGCGAATATGGGACTCGGTGGATTTGGGAAACCCACTGATGAAGGGATACAGATAAGTTTGATGAGGTCCGAAGATTTAAGGGGATGTCAATGATTATACGAAGTATATGCATGTGGGCGTGTGTTTGCAATTTAAACTTTGTTCTTGCTACTTTTAAGGTGGACGCAGCTATTTTGTAAAGTAGTTGAAGTGAATCCTGCTCTGTGATAGTGTAATGTGTAGGTGTGCGCACGGATTTGGGGTGCGCATGGATTTGCGGATGTGCGCATATTTCGGGACTTATCGGTTAATCTGGGGATGCATACGGATTTGGTGGTAAATGTTGCTTTGAGGATATGCACAGATTTAGGGGTAAGTCAGTGAATGTGCGAGTGCACTGGAATTTTCGGGTGTCGGTTGATTTTGGGGTGCACACTGATTTGAGGGTTGAATGAGGTTTTGCCAGTGAGCACAGATTTGTGGGTGCACACTGATTTGCACAGAGTTGGGGGTGTTGGCGGATTCGGGGGTGAGCACTGGCTTGGGGGAGCCGGTGTATTGGGAGGTGTGTCAGATCTCAAGGTTGTTCCGTTTTGAATGAAATATTAATAAATTCAATGTGAATTTTGTCCTCTGTTCTTGTTTTTTTTAAATGGAGCTAAGTATTTTGTGAAATGATACACACCACACACACACACACACACACACACACACACACACACACACACACACACACACACACAATTTCGCACCGTTTTCTGTGACACCTACGGAGTGACATGATTAAAACATACCACTCCACCCCTCTAGATTGCTCAATTTCATGGCATGTGTTCGGGTTAGGGATGGGTCATGGATGAGCCCCCAAATGATCTGCGTGTGACTAAGTCACTGAAGCAATTGGAGGATTTAGTGGATACGAAATTGTGTTTATTCATCAACACAAACAGACATTTTCTTCTAAGCCTCTCAGTAGAGTCCCACAAGCACAAACTACATCAAGAGTTTATACTCTTGAGGAGAATGGTAACAGTAGGTGATTCAGTACAATTTCACAGGCACAATGAAATTTACTTCAATATTCTCTGTCAGACAACTGGTTCTTTTGAAGTACATATTTACAGTGGAAGCATATTTAATTGATAAGACACCTCGGACGGTTCAGTCACCTTTGTTGTAACAAACTAACTCCTACAAATGATCTAAATATTATTCATTAATTTCATCTGTCTGATGTAATTCGTTTGTAAATAATTTGAAAACCTTTATTTTTCAATGTGTTGTAATCTGTCCCTGTAGAATTGCAAAATGGCTTAAAAAACTCCAGGCATGTGCTGCCTTAACATTTCATTCCGAGAGATCGCCTGTCGCACAAAGAGACAAATCACCGGCCAGAGAAAATGGCTGCAATGTTCGATAGTTATATCAATGTGGTGAAAGTATTGTACATGTTCATTGCCGTCATTGGAGTTCCTGGTGAGTGAGCAGAGCATTTCATGTTCGTTATTTCTGTGTGTTAACCGGTGTGAAACTGTTTAAGATCATGTTACAAGCTTACGAACTGATCATCCTTACACAAATATCGATATCGATCCTGTCAATGTCACATTCTGAATTTTTGTATTTATTAACAAGTGGAACTAAGTCTATGTTTCTCCTCTAACTCACGGGATCGAATTGAACGCTGTTCTTGCCTTGAATGACACCTTGTCCAGAGATGTCCCAGTGCTGGGGTGAGGGATCTCTCCGGGAAGTTGTCACTGGGAAATGCTTGCATTCTCAAGTACACTTTTCCTAAGGTTATTGATCAGAGGGTAACCCTAGTCCTGCGCTTCACGTCTCACTGTGGAGTCTGTCAGAGTCGGATCCCACTGTCTGTTGGTCAGTTATTGGGTCTGATCACCTGAACCTGTGTTCACGGATCTGCTGCCGTGTGTTATCAAATTAAACTACGCTGCAGAATTAATCCATTAACGGAGCAACTCAGCCACAGGTCACTAAGTGGTTCCTTCTTTCCCTCTGAAACCCGTCATAAATCGGGACAGCGCTTCGTCCTGAAGGAGGGTCTCAACCCGAAACGAAAGATTATTCAATTCCACGGATGATGCCTGACCTACTGAGTTCCTGCAGTTTTGTCTGTGTTGCTCCTCTCTGTATCCCTTCTGGGCCTCATCAGATGCTGATTTTCCAGAGTCCTGGTCAGTCAGTTAATTCAGTGAAACCGGCCCCATCAGCGACTGGAATGGGGTTCTACACCGATCGTTGTTGTTCATGCAGATCGTTTTTATCGCTAACGATTCCCCACGAATCGTCTTATCTGCACACTGAAGAAGACAGGTCAGAGACAGTGCAACCCATTTCTGGTGTTAGATTATCAGCCGTTTACAGACTCTAGCACTGTTTTCAGTAATGCCCAGTGTCTGCTCTCTCTCTCTCCAGTGAATGTAGTGGCGATTGTGATCCTGTCCCGGGGAAAGTGCGGCCTCTCTACCTGCACCACTCGCTACCTGGTGGCCATGGCAGCGGCGGATCTACTGACCATTGTCACCAGCGTCATTTTGATTCGAATCAGAGTGTTTTACTTCCGGTGGAGTTTTCTGAGCATAACCCCTGTGTGCAGTGTTATCGATGTTCTGAGCTTCATAGCCACACACTGTTCTGTCTGGTTCACCGTCACTTTCACCTTTGACCGGTTTGCCGCCATTTGCTGCCAGAAACTGAAAACAAAATATTGCACCGGGAAAACTGCAGCTGTGGTTCTGACAACAACCGGCGTACTGTCGTGTCTGAGAAGCGTTCCACGATACTTTGTTCGGGAACCCAGTGTGATCATCGACAATGTACCATGGTTCTGTATTACCAAGGACAATTATTTCACTGACCCCTGGTGGGTGGGATATGATTGGCTCGATACTGTTTTAACTCCGTTCCTGCCTTTCGCTGGGATCCTGCTGCTCAACGTTCTGACAGTCAGACACATTTTAGTGGCCAGTCGGGTCCGTAAGGGGCTGAAGGGTCAGAGCAAGAGGGAGAACCGCAGTGACCCGGAGATGGAGAGCAGGAGGAGGTCTGTGGTTTTACTCTTCACCCTCTCCGGCAGCTTCATCCTGCTGTGGATGACATACGTTGTAAATGTCATATATTATCAGGTCTTGGGAAATGGGGTCGATTTCAATGAATCTGAATTGATCTTTCACTACTTCGGGTTTTTCCTGATGGATCTCAGCTGCTGCACGAACACATTTATTTACATGGTGACTCAGTCGAAATTCAGGGAGCAGGCGATCAGCGCGGTGAAATATCCAGTCACTTCGATGCTTCAGTTGATTAACGGCGCCGCATCCTGAGTAGTCGCCAGAGGCGGCGGCAGAGTCTCCAGTCCGGGCTCCAGCTCCTCAGGTTCACCGCCTCATCTCCCAACTGTTATTCCCGGGCGGATTGTCCCATCGACCGGCAGTCCGGGACGTTAAGATAGTGTGTGTGTCGGGAGGGGCAAAGCACCGTCCAAGAGAGTCAGAACCTCATTCTTCCCGCCAGATGCCAGACAAAGAACTACTCCGGAATGCCGCCCGCACATTCGTCTGCGGATATGTCCATCTATTCCCATTCCGCTCACCAACTTCACTGTCAGACATTCCCACAAGACGGCGCGGGTCGAGTCAGATGCTCATTTACTAACCCAATGTAGACACCGGTCTCCACTATCTCGTTTATTGAAAGGCAAAATTAAGATACTCCAACCTAAAGGCGCATTCCCTCTCTATATACGTAATGAAACACAATACTGCGAATTAAATTAAAGTCACCCTGTGACTCAAGAAAGCGATTAAATGAAGTCAATCAAGCCAACCAAAATTTCAATGAAGTCTGTATGATTTCTTTCCTGATATGCTACACCCTGAAATAGCATCTGTTCAAACGTTTCTTAATGAAAAATCCTATTCGATTCGGAAGCATGTTTTGGTGTGTGTGTGTGTGTGTGTGTGTGTGTGTGTGTGTGTGTGTGTGTGTGTGTGTGTGTGTGTGTGTGTGTGTGTGTGTGCGCGTGTGTGTGCGCGCGTGTGTGTGTGTGTGTGTGTGTGTGTGTGTGTGTGTGTGTGTGTGTGTGTGTGTGGCCGCTCCAGGCCGACGGGTTGTTTGCCTTTACACAACATAGCGTCGCCTCCAGGTCGTGTTTAACCCGTTCCGCCTGCCCGTTCGTCTGGGGGTGGAAGCCGGATGACAGGCTGACCGATGCACCTGAGGCTTGACAGAAGGCCCATACCTGTGAGACGAACTGGGGACCTCGATCGGAGACGATGTCCGCGGGGATTCCGTGGAGGCGGCAGACGGACGAGAGGACCTGCGGGTTCTGGAGAGGAAGGGAGTTTAGGGAGGAGTGCACCGCCTTGGAGGATCGGTCTGCCTCGGTGAGTCCGGGGGTGTTCTCATGTGAAGGGGGTGGACCGGGGACGAAGTGTCGGGCGATGTGTGACCAGGGACGACCAGGGATTGGACGGAGAGGATGAGAGGCTTTTCCCCGGGCACAGATGGAACATGCCGAGACATAGGAACGGGTATCCGCCTCCATGGACGGCCGCCAAGAGTGCTTTTTCAGCAGGGTTAGGGTCCGATCAATCCCGGGGTGGCAGGCGAACAGAGACTTGCGCCCCATTGGGGAACCTGGGACCTGACGGAAACGGGCACATACAGACGATCTATGGGTCCATTGCCTGTGTCAGGGTAATCCTGTTGGGCTTTTTTAACTTTGGAATCCATCTCCCAAGTGAGGGTGGCAACCACGCAGGGTGGTGGGAGGACAGCCTCTGGGCTGGAAGTGTCCTCCCTGGAGTCGGATTGGCGGGACGGCGCGTCCGGCTTCCCGTTCTTGCGGGAAAACTTTAACGGTCCATAAAATAATGACCAACCGGCCTGGCGGGAGTTCAAACGTTTGGCAGTCTGAATATACCCCAGGTTTTTATGATCAGTCCATACCACAAACGGTAGTTCTGCCCCCTCCAGCCATTGCCTCCATTCTTCCAATGCCAGTTTGACCGCCAGGAGTTCCCGATTCCCCGCGTCGTAATTCCGTTCGACGGGACACAGTCGGCGAGAATAGAAGGCGCAGGTGTGAAGCGTTTCGTCCGAACTTGATCGTTGGGGCAGGACTGCTCCTATCCCGGAGTCTGAGACGTCCACCTCGACAATGGATTGACGGGCTGGGTCCGGATGGACCAGAATGAGAGCGGTGGTGAAACGCCTCTTTAGGTCGGTGAATGCCGAGTCGGCTTCGGAGTCCCAACAGAAGGGGGTAGTAGGCGAGGTACTCCGGGTAAGGGGGGCCGCCACTCGACTGCAATCTCTGATAAATCGGCGGTAGAAATTGTCAAACCCCAGGAATCGTTGAAGTTTGTTGCGGGTCGTGGGCCTAGGCCATTCTTCCACTGCCTGGATCTTCTCTGAGTCTGCTGTCACCTGCCCGCTCTCGATGATATAACCCAGGAAGCTGACCAAAGGGACTCAGCCACCTGAGGAAAAATAGGAAAGAAATGGCAGATGGAATACAGTGCCAAAACGTGTATGGAGATGCACTTTAAAAAACAGCCCAATGATCCAAAAATCTGAAGCTCTCCCGCCTGCACCAGCTCCATCGTCACACGGTAAACTGTATACTCTTCTTACTTCTGATTTCACTGGTACTGTGGCATGGGTAGCAATCCTAAGGACACAGCCCTGTAATACCCGCCATTTAACTTTGCACACATCTCTCTGAACTCACTTTGAATAATATTATCCCTTTTCCTACCCATGGCATTGGTACCTATATGGACCACAGCATCTCGCTGTTCAGCCTTCAGAAGACCATAAGATTCTGGAGCAGAATCGGGAAATTAGACCTAATAAATCCGCGTTTTCATCATGGCTGTTCCACTTTCGCTTTCAGCCCCCATCCTTTTCACCGTCGCCCTTCCTTTTCTGTCTAAACAAGAATTTATCAACCTCTGCCTTAGATATACCGAATGACGTCTCTGGCAAAGAATAGCACAGAGTGACAACCGTGGCTGACAAGAGAAGTCGAAGCCAGCATCAGAGAGGGAATAAAATACAACAAAAATAATTCCAGCAGTAGCTGACTAGCGGGCGACGAAGGATGGGAAGAGAGGGGCCTTTTCCGGCTGGCTGCCAGTGAGAAGTGTTGTTCGACAGACGACTGTGTTGTGATAATTCTTTCATGTTATATGTCAATGATTTGGATGATCTAATTGATGGCATTCTTGCAACGTTTACAGACAATACGGAGATGGGTGGAGCGACAGATAGTTTTAAGGACGGAGCGAGGCTGCAGAAAGACTGACAGATGAGGAAAATGGACAAAGAAGTGGCAGATGGAACGCAGTGCCAGGAAGTGAATGGTCATTCACACTTGTAGAGGAAATGAAAGGGTTGAGTACTTTCTAAGTGGAGAGAAAATGCAAAACACGGACAAGCACAGAGAACTGGGACTCGTTGTGCAGGATTCCCTCAAGGTTATTTCAGAGTTTGAGTATGTGATGAGGATAGAAAAGGCGATGTTAGCATTTATTTGAAGGTAGCTACAATGCAAGAGCAAGGATGTAATGTAGCGGCTTCATAAAGTGCTGGTGTGGCCTCAAACGGAGTATTGTGAACAGGTTTAGATCGCTTATCTTCAGAAGAATGTGCTGAAACTGGAGAGGGTTCAACGAGGTTCACGAACATGATTCCAGGTTCGATGGCTTTCAGTCTGCATTCACTGGGATTCAGAAGAATGAGGGGTGACCCGATTGAAACCTATCGAATGGTGAAAGCCTCTGACAGCGTTCTTGTGGAGAGGATCATACCTCTGGTGGGAGAGTGTAAGACTAGAGGACAGTCTCAGATTGGAGGGACATCTATTTAGAATGAAAGCAAGCGGAATATCTTTAGCTAGAGAATGGCGAATCTGTGGAATTCGCTCGTTGTCACAGGCAGCAGTGGGTGCAGTCCTTACGTATATTTAAGGGAGAGGTTGACAGATTCTCGACTGCTCAGGGCATGAACGGATATGGAGAGAAGGATGGAGATGGGGGCCAGTAGCGTACAGTAAATGGATCAGCCATGATGAAATGGCGGAGCAGACGCTGTGGGACAAATGGCCTAATTGTGCTCCTGTATCTTGTAGTTTAATGGTCTCAATCAGGGCAGATCAATTTTCAATTAGTGACAAGGCATCGCATCGACCCTTGTGGAAGTCGAGTACGGAAACGGCAGGGGCCTTAGCCTGTCTCCATGAGTATTTAAAATGTCTTTAGACACCTGTGAGGTGCTGTAGATTAGCTTCCATTGTTCAAGAAAGGCTCTGACGATGAGCCGGGAAAGTAGAGGCGGATGAGCCTGACACCAGCGGTTAACTTATTGTCAGACATTCTAAGGGACAGGATATATAAATATTTCAAAGGTATCAAATGTTTCAAATGTGTAGTTAATGTAAGACAAATGGAAACAATATACGTCCTGAAATTCTTCTCTTTGCAACCATGCACGAAAACAGAGGAGAGCCCCAAAGAATGAATGAGAGTTAAATGTTAGCACCCCAAATTCCCCCAATTCACCCCACCCACGCGTAAGCATAGTAATGCAAACATCCCCCCCACCCACCAGTTAACGAAAGCATCAGCGCCCTTCACCGAGCAAAGCGTCAATAGAGACACTGACTTGCAGAACCCCGAAAACGACACTTTTACCCGGTAATTCAACATATCACAGCCTCTCTCCCACATCTCTCCCTCCCCTCTCTCTCTCCCACCCCCTATTTCCCTCTCTCTCTCCCTCTCTCTCTCTCTCTCTCTCTCTCTCTCTCTCTCCCCCCCCCCCCGTTTCACAGCGGTGGTGGTGGTGGGGGGGACACATAACAAACAGCTCGCTGATTTAAGATGTTAAATGTCCGTTGTGTCGCTTGTTCCGAGCTCTGTGCCCGAGGAACTCGGGTCTCCGGGCACACGGCCAGCAGCCAGCTCGCTGCGTTGGATCTTCTGTCTCCCACGACGCACCGATTTCCTGCAACGGCACCGATCTCGACTCCCACCCGCCTCCAGAGCCACGAAATCCCGGAATACTGAAGGCGCGCTGGTGTTTTAGCCCTCGTCCTTGGTATATCGAATAACGGCCAGTCGTCAGACTCCGAGAACGGGTTCCATTCCCGCAAAGAACCAAAGTCAGTTTGTAATTCCAGGCCCGGGTCTTCAAAAGAAATATGAAAGGGAAAAATAGAGATATTAAAATAGAACTAGAGCTCTTTCCGAAGTTGCAAACAAGGAGTCGCCGTTAGGCGCCATCGTCCTCCTCAGCTCCACGTAACTTTGGATTTCAATGGGAATATGGTAAACTGGATTTGCAGCTGACACCTGGATACAGAGCATGAGTGGCAGTGAGGCAAATTATCAAAACTTGGAGATGAGTTTAGCAGCTGGATAAATGGGCTGACGGTTTTGCAGCTGGAATGTAATGAGGACCGATGTGAGGTGTTGCGCTTTGCCGGGAACAACAGGGTCGGACTCAGACAGTGACTGGTCGGGGATTGTGGTCTGCGGAGAGCAGAGGGATCCGGGAATACAGTTCCATAGTTCAGGGCAGGGTCATGAAGAGAGCCTTTGGCACATTGGCCTTCATGAATCAAAGTACTGAGTACACGAATTGCAATGTTATGTTGAAGTTGTAAAGGACGTTACTGAGGACAATCCTGGAGTATTGTGTGTAGTCTGGATCAGAGAAAACCTACAGTACAATGCAGGTCCTTCGGCCCTGAACCTGTCCTTACCATAAAACTTCCCAGGCTTACCCATAGCCCTCTATTTTTCTAAGCTCCGTGTGTCTATCCAGGGTCACCTATCTACACGAAAAAATACATCAGGAACCGTGAACGAATAGAGCGAAACTTTATAATGATGTTTCCAGGATTTGAGGACCTGAGTTGGAGAGAAAGATTCAAAGGGTTTTGTCGCACCGAAGCTGAGGCTTTTCCCCCTCAGGTTGGGTGAGGCCTGAATAAGAGGTCATAAGTTCGGAGTAAAAGGAAAAGGGTTTAAGGGTAAAATGTGAAGGAACTTCTTTACTCAGAGGACAGTGTGAGTGTGGAATAAGACGCCAATGGAAGTGGTGAAATGAGGTTGCATTGAGACACTTGGACAGGTACATGGACGGGAGGGATGGTCCTGGTGCCGGCCGAAAGGGCCGTCGGGAAACAGACTATCACACTCTGGAGGAGACGATGGGTATGTTGATGTGTGAGGAGTTTGATAACTCTACATCCAATCCCTAAGAATCTTCTCCAGAAACGTGTCTACCCCTAACGTGAGACTATATTTTCCAGGATTATCCATCCCCCTACTTAAATAACAGAATAAGTTCGATCAGCGCTTTTCTGCGATCTTACTCGTGGCTACAGAGAACACAAATATATTGGTCAAGTCACTAGTGATGTGGTTTCCTGCCTCTCTCAATAATCTGCAGTATATCCTATCAGGCTCTGAGTTAATTATCCACCTTACTGCTCGATAAGAGACTAAACACTACCTCCTTTGTGGTCCTGTACTGAACAAATTTAAAGGGCATTGTGATTAAGTATAGGATAGGAAAGGTTTAGTCAAAGACTCCTGCAGCAGGGAAAATAACCTTTCAGCACCTGTGCCCATGTGACTATTCAAGCTGACTCATGCCCAGAGGAAATGGCTCACACGCAGGCAGATGGGACAATTTTGGTGTGCACCAGTGCAGCCTGGAAGGGCCACTCTCAATGCTGAAACTGGAGGGTTTTATCCGAAACTTCGACAGTATTCCTCTCAGGAGATTGTACCTGACCTGGTAAGTTTCTTAAACTGTTGCATTCTATACAAAGTAAATTTTGTGCAGGAGGTCTCCAGAGGAGATTCACCAGGAGTGTGGAGGATCGTAGTTCATAACTCCCAGAGTGCCTGCTGCCGGCTGGTGGCGCAATTTTCTCTGCATCGGCGGAGGCTGAGGGAGGTCTGGCAAACATCGCCGGGACAGACACTCGGAGGTGTGGACGGAGAGCCACGCCCGTCCCTGTAGATGCCGCGGCCGACGACCACCGACAGCAGTATCGCTGAACTCTGGGGCAGATTTCCACCAGGCCTATCGTAGTTCAGACCCTTCACTGTCCCCTGCTGTCACTGGCAGAGGAACCTGTCGGTCAAATGAGATGATTAGTTAATATGAATTTCAGTCATGGAGAGAGGTGGGAATGTGAAAACAGCAACTATGTTGCCTTAGGAAAATAGAGGCGGATCAGTTCAACAGGTTAAAGTACAGTTGGGTGTGTCTTATGCAGAGACCTTTCAAAAAGTTAAACCTGACTCTGACTGCTATAGACAGAGGGTCAGTGGATATATGTCGGCATCACAGTTCTCTCAGTAAAGATGCTGTACTGGTGGATACAATGGAGTTTGTGATGTTTATAATGGATGTGGTGAATTGCACTGATCAGATATCTAGTCATACTGGCAAAAACATAAAATGATTGTGAAAGCTGCAGAAAGGTATCTCGGTGTAACCGGTGTTATGTTGGAAGCTGTAAATGAAGATCTGATGGGTGGAGTATCTGCATCCTAGTCTATCCCAGCCTGATTTTTCATCGTCAACACATTAAGAAGTCTGTTTCTCATTTGTCAGAATCCCCCGATGTTTTGAGTATTCAGGAAAAGAGATTATTTTCACAGTTAAGTTTTTCTGTGCAGGGTTATATTGTCGTTTGGCGTGATTGGTCATTTGATAGAGAGGTAGTGCTGACAGTTTTATAAGGAAGGAGGCAGGGTGTAGAGTTGTGAATGTGAATGAACCGTACGTGGGATTTGCTGTAGAAATATTTGATTCAGCAGGTAGTTGTATAAAACTGATTATGGTTTACAACGCTTGTGGAAAACTTTTGAGTTGTGAGAAAGTATATTTTGTTCTCGCTCACGAAGAGTTGTCTGCTGCTGAGATTTTAACGCAGTTCACTGAGGGTTTGTTTGCGGAATGATGGTAATGATTTGATTAAAGAACAGTTTTTCTACTTGTGGTCTGAATGGGTACGAGATTTAATATTCACAGTAGTTCTAGAACCGCTGCAGAATATTGACGAAGATGTGTATTTTTACAATGAAATGTTATGTCACGTTATTCAGCAAACTGCGATGGAAGTGATTCCCATTACAAACAGAATTAATAGGAGAAAGGCTGTATCACTGTGGACTGAGGAGTGTGCAGAGGCGATTAGGGAGTGGAACAAGGCGTTTAGGAAAGTGAAGAAGTATCAGTGTCCCAGTAACCTAATTAAGTATAAAAGGGCAGAAGCCGTGGTAAGAAAAGTGGTGAAGATTGCGAAAAAGATTTTCTGGGGACATACTGTGACAATATTGCAGGGGATCGGTAGGTCAGACGTCACCAGGACAGGATGCTACATGTTATTGTTTGGTCAGATAAATGGGGATGCAGGCATATTTCGGGGTTTGCCAGTGAATCTAGTGGAGCGGACGGATTTGGCGGAGCATCCAGCTTTGCGGATGTGCTCAGCTTCAGGGGTATGTCAGCGAATGTGTGAGTACACAAGGATTCCGTGGTGTCGGAAGCTTTGGGGTGGACACTGATTTGAAGGTTGATTGAGGGTTTTCTGGTGAGCACAGATTTCTGGGTGCAGACTGATTTGCACAGAGTTGGGTGTGTTGGCGGATTTGGGGTGAACATTAACTTGGGTGAGCCGGGGCATCTGGAGGGATGTTGAATCTCGAGGTTTTTCCGTTTATCCATACTTTAATAATAAATGCAATATCAACGTTCACCTTTGTTTTTGCAATGTTTTAAATGGATACGAACTTTTTGTGAACTGTTTGAAATGATTCTTTCTCTGGGATAACCTAATGTGCATGTGGGGGTGCCTCCTGATTTGGAGCTGCGACAGGTCTCAAAGTTATTCCATTTGTACATACATTACTTATAAATGCAATTTGAATTATGCCCTCTGTTCTTGTCTCTTTTATTGTTCAGGCAGCCATTTTGTGAAGTGTTGGAACTGTGCAGTTTGCGGAGACAGATGAGAAGGGACTAAACCAAGGGGGATAAAGTGAATTGGAATGTATAGCCCGGCAGGGTCAGCCAGAGACAGTCAGTCTATCCACACGCTGACACATACTGAGAGACAAACACACACACACACACACACACACACACACACACACACACACACACACACACACACACACACACACACACACACACACACACACACACACACACACATACACCACACACTCAGAGTCGTCGGGGCACTGTCACAAGCTTTTTGCACCGATCTTTTTGGTGATTGCTCATCATACGACGTGTCTTGGGCATCTGAATCCTGGCGGAGCCCATCCTTCTCCAGGCGTTTTTGGAGCCGGCTGGATTCGAACTCGGGAGCCCGGCGCTGATGCCACTACGTCACCAGCCGTTGTAGTTTTCATGATTCAATACATTTTCACAAGCTACAATGGCATAATATTCTTCAAAATTTTGTGTCTGATTAATGGTTACTTTGAAGTGCATATTTACACTGGAAGCACATTAAATTGATAAGATAACTCGGACGGTTCAGTCACCTGCGTTGGGACAAATTAGCTTCCAATGGTCTTCATATTAATTGAATAGTTTAATCGCCATCCGTCACCGCGGGAATTTCACCTGTCTGATGTAATCGATTTGTAAATAATTTAAAATCTTTATTTTTAAATCTGTTGAAATCTGTCCCTGTGGAGTCACTGAATTGTATTAAAAACCCGAGGCATGTGCTGCCTCAGCATTTCATTCCGAGAGATCGCGTGTAACACAAGGGGGCCAAATCACTGGACAGAGAAAATGTCTGCATTGTTGGATATGTACATGAATGTGGATAAAATATTGTACGTGTTCATTACCGTTGTTGGAGTTCCCGGTGAGTGAGCAGAGGGATTCATGTTTGGAATTTCTGATTGTTACCGGTGTGAACCTATTCATGATCATTTTACAATCTTCCAACTTGATGATCATTGTACAGATATTCGTCAGAGATATCGATTCTGTCAATTCCACTTTCCGATTTTTCATATTCAATGACAAAGGTAACTAAACCTCTGTCTCTCCTCTAACTCACGGGATCGACTCAAACGCTGTTCTTGCCTTTAATGACACCTTGTCCAGATTTGTCCCAGTGCTGAGTACAGGTAGCTCTTCGAGAAGGTGTGACTGGGAGTGTGTGTGTGGGGGGTGGGGTGTTCATTGTTAGTTTCACTGTTTCTGATTTATTGATCAAAGAGAGTTCCTGGTGCTGTGTTTCGCGTCTCCCTGTGGAGTCTGTCACAATCGTAACCCGCTGACATTTGGTCAATAATTTGGTCTGATCACCCGATCCGGTGTCCAGGGATCTGCTCGCGAGTGTTATCGAACTGATCTGCGGTGTAGAATTAATCCGTTAACTAAGCAACTCAGTCTCGGTTTGCTAATACTGCTTCCAGTGTTTTCAGTGTGTTTCTCCCCTCTGTATCTCAGCTTGGAAACATCAGATGCTGATTTTCCAGAGTCCTGGTCAGTCACGGTTAAGTCAGTGAAACCGGCCCCATCAGCGACTGGAATCGGGATCAGCAGCGATCGTTGTTGCTCATTAAGCTCGTTTATATCGCCGACGATTGCCCACACATTGCTTTATCTCCACACTGAAGAAAACAGTCCAGAGATAGTGAGACCCGTCTGGTGCTAGATTAGCAGCCGTTCACAGACATCTTTAGCTGCAACTCGATTCGGTGTTAATTCCCGGAGAATGTGTCAAGCAATGCCCAGAGTCTGTTTGTCTCCTTCTCTCTCTCCAGTGAATGTAGTGGCGATTGTGATCCTGTCCCGGGGAAAGTGCGGCCTCTCTACCTGCACCACTCGCTACCTGGTGGCCATGGCAGCGGCGGATCTACTGACCATTGTCAGCGGGGTCATTCTGACCCGAATCAGATGGTATTACTTCCGGTGGACTTTTCTGAGCATCACCCCTGTGTGCAGTGTTATCGATGTACTGAGGTTCACAGCCACACACTGTTCTGTCTGGTTCACTGTCGCTTTCACCTTTGACCGGTTTGTCGCCATTTGCTGTCGGAAGCTGAAAACAAACTATTGCACCGGGAAAACTGCGACTGTGGTTCTGACAACAACCGGTATACTGTCCTGCCTGAAAAACGTTCCCCGGTACTTCATACGGGAACCCAGGGTGATCATCGACAATGTACCGTGGCTCTGTAAACTCAGGGACAATTATTTCACTAACCCCTGGTGGGTTGGATATGACTGGCTCAATACGGTTTTAACTCCGTTCCTCCCTTTCGCTGGGATCCTGCTGCTCAACGCTCTGACGGTCAGACACATTTTAGTGGCCAGTCGGGTCCGTAAGGGGCTGAAGGGTCAGGGCAAGGGGGAGAACCGCAGTGACCCGGAGATGGAGAGCAGGAGGAGGTCTGTGGTTTTACTCTTCACCCTCTCCGGCAGCTTCATCCTCCTGTGGATGACACTGGTTGTAAATTTCATATATTATCAGTTCTTAGGAAAAGGATTCGAATTCATTGATTCTCAGTGGATCTTCTACCACATCGGGGTTTTACTGATGGATTTCAGCTGCTGCACGAACACATTTATTTACGCGGCGAGTCAGTCGAAATTCAGGGAGCAGGTGATCAGCGCGGTGAAATATCCGGTCACCTCGGTGCTTCAGTTCATTGATAAAGCCGCGACCTGAGCACAAGCCAAAGGCGGTTGCAGTGAGGGTTCCAGCTCCTCACATTCACCCCCTGATCACCCAGGTGTTATTCCCGGCAAGTTGTCGCATCGACTGGCAGCTCCGGGACATTAGGATAGTCTATGTTTTGTGAGGGGCAAAGCGCCGTCCTGGAGACTCAGTACCGCATTACACCTGCCAGAGGTCAGTCAAGTACATACACCGGAACGCTGTCCAGCCATTGGTCTGTGCATATGTCCATCTGTTCCTTTTGCGGCCCATCAACCTTACAGCCCACAAAATGGCGGGGATCTAGTCGATTACTGGCTGCCTAATCCAATGTCAATCACTCTACGCTCCGCCTTCCCCTTGAATGATTTGCTAATATAATTCGAAATGGGGCGGGGTTTGGTTAAAAGGCGTTTGACAGATCAAATTAAAGTCGGATTCCCGCCACTAACTGGACTGGAGTGTGGTGCAGAGAATTAGAAAATAAAACCTTCACTACTTCTTTTTTGAATTAAATTTTTCCCTTCTTGTTTTAATCCGTTCCCCCATAAAGCTAACAATTATGCATTCTGCAGTGGTGTTTCCTTTATGCTCATTATCCAAACAGTCTTGCTATAAGTAACACACACGAAATGCTGGCGGAACGCAGCTGGTCAGGCAGCATCTATAGGAAGAAGCACTGTCGACGTTTCGGGCCGAGACCCTTCGTCAGGACAATCCCAATCTCAATAATTCCCAATCCCACCAACCCCTTAGCTTCTGATTTGCCGTGTGGAAGGTCTTTATCCACCGCTGTAATTGTATCAGCTTTTGTAACTCAACCTCTCCGTGCAGGTTGAGACCCATACGAAGACCCATAAAACTCATAAGAAGTGGGCCAATGAGTTTCTAACAGTAAATCTGACCGACCGCTAGAATAAATTGTTTTAAGAATCATCAAAACCGAAAAGGCATGTGAATAAATTAGAGCTTTACACGGACAAATTTCCTCCACCCAGTGTAAGCTTAAAATGATGGCAACAAATTCTTCTCTATGTACTGATATAATGGGTCGTAAGTTGTTTCTTTGTCGTTACCTGTAATTAAGGCACAGAAACAGCTAGAGGAACATCTTAGTTGTTATATTTTGATTCTTCTGCAACAGTTAATATATCATAATATTTTTCCAAAATATACTGATGAACCAACAGACTCTCGGACATTGCAGAATTCTTAGACTTATTCAACTGTGACCTACAATCAGCTAGTCAGAGGCAGAACAAGATGGGGTTTCAAAGAACGTGACATTGGGGAATATTGCATCATCCCACATTCCCATCTTCCCAGCGCGATAAGATCCCAGCCACCTAAACTTGAAAACGCTCTTCGTGTGATGTTGCCAACCGTCCTCGAACACAACTTCAACAGGATGGTAATTTATTTGTCCCGTCTGATGAATCCAGTTTGTTAATATCAACTGCAATCTCCGCAATTATACTTGGCTCATTTCAACCAGTAAAGCTGAAACAGGGGACCACCTTATTGCGCCAGAACACTTCCGAACACTTTAGAATTGAAGATGACGCTGATCTACAAGTCACACAGCCATAATCAAGAACAGATCCAATTAAACAAATGAAAATGGCCCACAATGATATTCATGTAGCTCCCCGGAATACCCATATAGACAACTGAGAATATTTACTGCTATTATTTTCTGATATGGCGCTTCCATGCCAGCTGATTATCCATCCACATACCTGGAAATCTTCCCGCTGTCACGTCTTGAAGAGTTTGACCATATAATTTCAAATCAACTGCATGCCTATGAATCACATTTATAAAACACAGAACTTGTTCATGAGCGACTGAAAGCTTAAATTCTCATATATTTGCCGACTGTTCAAAATTATTAGCTGCTAATCGGATCCAATATACAGTATACTTGCAATTTATGCCTCTGAGCCATAGAGCTCCATCATCTGCATATAGGGATTTACACACTATCTCAGTGTCTTTCTCAGAGAGAATATCATTTATCATAACATTAGATAATAAAGGGTTACAAATACGGCGTTGTGGGTTCCCACCCGTACCAGCACCGACCGTCCAAATATAAAACTCAGACAAAGTCTCGCAGTCTCCTGCTCAATCCTCATTTCCATAAAGCCATAAGACATGGAAGCAGAGTCAGGCCATCCGGCACATCGAGTCTGCTCCACCATTCACTCATGGTTGATCCTTTCTTTCCGTCCTCCTCAACCCCAGCTACCGGCTTTCTCCCCTGAACCTTTGATGCCACATCCCATCAAGAAACTATCAATTTCTGCCTTAAATGCACCCAACGCCGTGGGCTCTGCAGCTGCATGTGGCAAGAAATTCCACAAATTCACCACCCTTTGTCTGAAAGAATTTCTCCACATCTCTGTTTTGAAACGGCGCCCCTCTCTCCTGAGGCTATGCCCCCTTATCCTAAACTCTCCCACCGTGGGAAACATCCTTTCCATAATTCAATGCAAAGTCCTTCCGGACTCCGCCTCCCGCTGCGGGCATGTGAGACTTAGTTGCTTTTTGTCCGTCTTTAATCTCTCCCTTTTCCGATTCAAACTTTGAAATCTTAACTTTATTCAGTCGAATTTGTATAACAATAGTTATAATTATGGCTATTTCGAAGAGCACCAGACGAAATCCCGACCCCTCTAACGGAAACTCTAAACAAAGCTGACGAGTTCTCGGAAGAAGCCCCTTAGGTCAAGAGATTGGAATCTCGAATCACCGGTATCTGCACTGAAATAACTCAACTAAAAGAGAAATTTGAAGAAAAAATTGACTCTCTGAGCCTCGATCTTAAAGAAGTGAATCGAAATGCGGCTGACCTTTCTTCTCGTTTGGAAAAGGCTCAACAACGGATCGTGGATTTGGAAGCTCGATCGCGTCGGAATAAATTTTCGAATTTTTGGATTACAAGAGAAGTCAGAATCTGCCGATATAATGGATTATTTTTTAAAAAATGTTTCATTCTTTATTTCCGGAGGTTTGTTCGCAATCCCCGGAGATTGAATCGGCTCACAGAACGGGTGCTTTAAAATCTTTTGATGAAGGTAAAATCAGGCATGTCGTTGTGCGTTTTCTCCGTCTTAGAGACAAGGACCGCATTATTAAACTTGCAAGAAAACAAAGATTATTTCAATTTCAAGGTTCAGAAGTTCGTTTTTTTCCAAGATTTTCCACGTGAAATTGTTATTGAATTTGTCTCTTCTATGAAATTAAAAAAGCTCTTTCCATTATTACAATAGACAGTCAAATTAAGGCTTTTTGTTAAAAATTCTGGAGCTCGTATTTTTGATGATCCAGCCGAAGCATTGCGTTTTATTAACTCTTTGTCTGACGAGTCCGATGTCGAATCTGAAGTTTGAATAATTTATAATAATTTGACTGTCTCGTGGTGTAAAGCGATGAAATTGGAAGATTTGATGGTAATAGAAAGTTTTTACCTTAAAATATATTCTTAGCTTCGAAAAAGACTGGTTCGGATGGTTTTAACCTGCGAAGATATAGCGGGAGAACTGTTGAAAGACTCGAGATAATTCTGAACCATCTAGTTTTTATTTCTCTGCAGCATTTAAATGAACCAACTGTTTTTTTTTTTGTTCTGTATGCTTTTTAAAAGTTTTTTTTGTGAAGTAATTGCTTGGATTTCTTTACGTTTTAAAGAAAGACTGGATATTTCAAAGATGGTGATTGTTTTTCCTTTTGAGCAAATATCTCAACCACGACGAGTCTGAAACCTGAACTTTGAATGATTTATAATGGCTTGCGTGTCTCGCGGTGTAAAGACTGATTAGACTGGAAGATCTGGTGTCACAGGAAGTTTTTAGCTTAAAATTCTTTTTTATTTCTGACAACGGTTTGGTCGGTTTTAACCTCAGAAGATATAGTGGGAGAACTGTTGATAGGCTGTAGTTAAGTTTGTACTTCTAGAACTTTTTACTTTTTGCAGCATTTAAATGAATTAATTGTTTCTTTTTATTCTGTATGCTTTATTGAAGATCTTTGAAGAAATTATTTGATTTTTCTTGTGTTTTAAAGATAGATCGGATAATTTAAACATGGCGATTGTTTTTCCTTTGTGCAAATATTTCAAGAATTGTTTTGGATGTGTTTTTCTTCCCTTATCTAATACTATGAAGGTTACTTTCAAATTGAAGGTCGTTTTGTTTTATAGGAAAAACACTATCCTTTCAAGTTAACAAATTGAGATATATGTCCACTGTAATGAGATTTATTTCCGGTAGAGGGAGACAGAGATTACTCTCATTATATTCATGTAGGCGAAGCTATAACAGCATCGATGCTTTTCCTGGGGCTTGCGTCGATAGATATCGACTTTTTTTCTGGGCTTTGTAATTTGGTTGTTTTTTTTTTCTTTTTTTACCCCCATTATGGAATCCCGGATTATTGTTATTGTTGTTCATCTCCGCCATTTTCGATCCCTTGATCCTGAAAATATTTTAATTAAAATCATCTCTATGAATCAAACGGGCTTTATTAAAGGCCGTTTTCCCCTTCCCCCACCACCACTCTGCAATCCACTCTCTCTCAGATCCCATCGTCAGCTCCCGGGCCCTCTTCCTCTCACCCTAACCCTTCCCTCTCCACTGACACTACCAGTGTCACTCACCCCTCTGATCCCGTCTCTCATCCGTGCCGAGTCTTTACCATTCCCTCCGACCTTCAACTCTCTGAGGCAGAGTGCTCTGTCGTCAGTAAGGGCCTCAGCTTTATCCCTCTTCGCCCACACCTCAGCGAGTTCCGCGTACGCCATAAAGCTGAACTCATCTTCCGCCGGCTCCGTCTCCGAGCTTATTTCTTTGGCAATGACTCTCTTACCCCCACGGATGACCCCTTCTCCCGTCTTCAACCCTGCTCCTCTTCATGGACACCCCGCTCTGGTCTTCTGCCTGCACTGGATCTCTTTATTGCTAATTGCCGACGGGACATCAACCATTTCGACTGCACCACACCCTGTTCCAATTCCAGCCTAAATCCTTCCGAGCGCTCTGCTCTCCGCTCCCTCCGCATCAGTCCCAACCTCACTATAAGACCCTCTGATAAGAGGGGAGCTGTTGTTGTCTGGCGGACTGACCTCTACCTGGCCGAGGTACAGCGACAACTCTCTGATATCTCCTCTTATTTACCCCTTGATCATGACCCCACTAAGGAGCACCAGGCCACTGTCTCCTATACCATCACCAAACTTATCAGCCCTGGGGATCTCCCATCCACTGCCACCAACCTCATAGTTCCCACACCCCGCACTTCCCGTTTCTACCTCCTACCCAAGATCCACAAACCTGCCTGTGCAGGTAGACCTATTGTCTCAGCTTGCTCCTGCCCCACCGAACTCATTTCTGCATACCTTGACACTGCCTTATCCCCCCTTGTTCAATCTCTTCCCACCTATGTTCGTGACACTTCTCACGCTTTGAATTTTTTCAATGATTTTAAGTTCCCTGGCCCCCACCGCCTTATTTTCACCATGGACGTCCAGTCCCTATATACCTCCATCCTCCACCCGGACGGTCTCAAAGCTCTTCGTGTCTTTTTGGATTCCAGACCTAACCAATTCCCCTCTACCACCACTCTCCTCCGTCCAGCGGAATTAGTTCTTACTCTCAATAATTTCTCCTTTGGTTCCTCCCAGTTCCTCCAAACCAAGGGTGTAGCCATGACCACCCGCATGGGTCCCAGTTATGCCTGCCTATTTGTTGGCTTTGTGGAACAGCCCATGTTCCAAGTCTATACGGGTATCCGTCTCCCTCTTTTCCTTCGCAACATCGACGACTGCATTGGCGCTGCCTGCTGCACGCATGCTGAGCTCGTCGACTTCATTAACTTTGCCTCCAACTTTCACCCTGCCCTCAAATTTACCTGGTCCATTTCCGACACATCCCTCTCCTTTCTTGATCTTTCTGTCTCCATTTCTGGAGACGGCCTATCTACTGATATCTACTATAAGCCTACAGACTCTAACAGCTACCTGGACTATTCCTCTTCCCACCCTGCCTCTTGCAAAAATGCTATCCCCTTCTCACAATTCCTCCGTCTCCGCCGCATCTGCTTTTCATTCCAGGACGAAGGAGATGTCTTCCTTTTTTAAACAAAGGGGCTTCCCTTCTTCCACCATCAACTCTGTTCAGAAACGCATCTCTCCCATTTCCCGCACATCTGCCCTCACCCCATCCGCCTTCCACCCCACTCGGGATAGGGTACTCACCTACCACCCCACCAGACTCCAGATCCAACGTATAATTCTCCGTAACTTCCGCCACCTCCAACGGGATCCCACTACCGAGCACATCTTTCCCTCCCCCCTCTTTCTGCTTTCCGCAGGGTTCGCTCCCTACGCGACTCCTTTGTCTACTCGTTCCCCCCCCCCCCCCACCATCCCTTCCCACCGATCTCCCTCCTGGCACTTATCCTTGCAAGCGGAACAAGTGCTACACCTGCCCTTACACTTCCTCCCTCACCACCATTCAGGGCCCCAGACAGTCCTTCCAGGTGAGGCGAAACTTCACCTGTGAGTCGGCTGGTGTGGTATACTGTGTCCGGTGCTCCCGGTGTGGCTTTTTATATATGGGAGACCGTTTCGCTGAACACATATGCTCTGTCCCCCTGAGAAAGCAGGATCTCACAGTGGCCGCACATTTTAATTCCATGTCCCATTCCCATTCTGATATGTCTATCCATGGCCTCCTCTACTGTCAAGATGAAGCCACACTCAGGTTGGAGGAACAACACCTTATATACCGGCTGGGTAGCCTCCAACCTGATGGCATGAACATTGAGTTCTCTAACTTCCGTTAATGCCCCTCCTCCCCTTTTACCCCATCCCTGATATATTTAGTTTTTTTTCTCTCTCTGTCCATCACTCTGTCTGTTCTCCATCTCCCTCTGGCGCTCCGCTCCCACTTTCTTTCTCCCGAGGCCTCCCGTCCCATGATCCTTTCCCTTCCCTACCTCTGTATCCCTTTTGCCAATCACCTGTCTGGCTCTCAGCTTCCCCCCACCCCCTCCAGTCTTCTCCTATCATTTCGCATTTTCCCCTCCCGTCCTAATTTCAAATCTCTTACTATCTTCCATTTCAGTTAGTCCTGACGAGTGGTCTCGGCCCGAAACGTCGACAGTGATTCTCCTTATAGATGCTGCCTGACCTGCTGCGTTCCACCAGCATTTTCTGTGTGTTGATTAATTTTCTAGCATCTGCAGATTTCCTCGTGTTTGCATACTATTGGGTTTCGCTTTGCAGGAAGTAAACCCTGTCAGAGCTGCTGTACATCCGATGTCGCCTCCATTCCCGTTCGAAATAGTCTCTTCTCGCTCTAAGTATCCCTGCGCAAGTCATACCCGGTTTTGTGGTACAGACCTGTGTCGGCGGATTTGAATGCCACAGATTTAGGCTTCAGCAGACGATATACCTCATGCTGCATCCACAGCTTTTGGTTTGGGAATGTACAGCAAGTCTTTGCTCTTTGCACGTTGAACTTTGATTTTCCTATTGTTTCATGCGGAGGAAGATACTTTGTGAACTGTTTGAAATGATTGTAAACTGTTGTGCATGTAGGGATGCCCTCGGCTTTGGGGGATGCACAAAGATTTGGGGATGGGCATGGCGAGTATGGATTGAATTAGAATTTCATTGTCGAGGCAGCCATTTTCTGAACTGTGACAAGATTCTGCTTCTGAGATAATCTAAAGTGCATCTGGAGTATCAGCGGATTTGGGGTGCGCACTGAAATGGAGATAGCGCACATTTAGGGATTTGGGGTGCTCACTGAAATGGGGATAGCGCACATTTGGGGATTTGGGGTGCGCACTGAAATGGGGATAGCGCACATTTAGGGATTTGGGGTGCACACTGAAATGGGGATAGCGCACATTTAGGGATTTGGGGTGCGCACTGAAATGGGGATAGCGTAAATTTAGGGATTTCGGTTTGCGCAGGGACACAGGGTGTACTCATTCTCCAATATAGCGGCGCGCACTGATTCGCGAATTGTGCAGACGTAGGGCTGTGTCGTCAAATATGGAGGTTCACATGTGGCTGTACACGGATTTTGAGTGACACCCAGAATTGGATGTGTCGGCCGATCTGGAGTGGGGATTTTTAATACTGAGACCGGCATTTCGGGAACTGTTTGAAATAATTCGTGCTCTGAGGGTTATGTTTGCGGGGGGTGTGGGTGCGCACTGAGTTGGTGATTGAGCTATGGATTGGTGGTTTGTAGGCACATGACTTTGGGGGATGCATGTGGATTTGGGGGTGTGCGCAGAATAAGGGGTTGTGTCGTCGAACATGAGGGCTCTCCACTCAGCCTTAGATCTCTCGGACAATAACAATACACAAGTCAGGCTGCTGATTACAGCTCAGCGTTCAACACAATCAGACCCTCAATTGTAATCAACAAGCTCCAAAACCTGGGCCTCTGTACCTCCTTCTGCAACTGGATCCTCACCAGGAGACCACAGTCTGTGTGGATCAGAAATAACATCTCCTCCTTGCTGACAATCAACACTGGCACACCTCAACGATGCGTGCTCAGCCCACTGCTCTACTCTCTCTACACCACGTCTGTGTGTCTAGGCTCATCTATAAACTTGCCGATGACACAACTATTTCAGATGGTGACGAGGAGGAGTACAGGGGTGAGATAGATCAGCAAGTTGAGTGGTGTCACAGCAAACCACCTTGCATTCAACATCATGAGACAAAGAAATTGATTGTGGATTCAGGAAAGGTGAAGTCGAGGGAACACACACCAGTCCTCATCGTGAGATCAGAAGTGAAAAGGGTGAGCAGTTTCCATTTCCTGCCTGTCAACATCTCTGAGGAACTACCCTGGGCCCAACATATTGATGCAGTTACAATGAAGGAACGATATCGGTTATATTTCATTCGGAGATTGAGGGGAATCGGTCTGTCACTAAAGACACTTGCAAATTTCTACAGATGTACTGTGGAGAGCATTCTAACTGGTTGCATCACTGCCTGGTGTGGAGAGGCCACTGCACAGGATCGGAAAATGCTGCAGAAAGTTGTAAACTCAGCCAGCTCCTTCATGGGCACTGGACTCCACAGCATCCAGGACACATTCAAAAGATGATGCCACAAAAAGACGGCTTCCATCATTAAGGACCCCCATCACCCAGGACATGCCTTCGTCTCATTGCTACCATCAAGGAGGACGTACAGGGGCCTGGAGAGACACTCACTGGTTCAGGAACAGCTTCTTCACCTCAACCATCAGATTTCTGAATGGACAATGAACCCACGAATACTTCCTAAGTATTTTCCCTCTCGTTTTGCACTAACATTTAAATTTAATTTTATACATACTGTAATTTATAATTTTTATTACTATGGATTTCAATGTACTGCTGTCAGAAAACAACAAATTCCACTACACATGCCGGTGATATTAAACCTGATTCTGATACACAAACACACACAGCTGGGCTCAGACATACAACACTCCCACATTCCTCCCTTTGTGACACCCTGCTTGCTCCGTGGCGCCCGGTATGAAGCTCAAACTGTTGCAACACCTACCCTTTAAATTCATGGCTGGGGCCGATATTAAATGAAGAGCATTGTCAGTTTCTAGAGTAGGTTACATGGTCGGCCCAAAATTATGGGTCGAGGGGCCTGTAATGTGCTGTACATTTCTATGTTCTATATCAAGGGCAGGCAAAGGGATTAGTTTAAATAGACACCGGGACATGTTGGAAAGGTTGGGCCGAAGGGCCTGTGTCAGAGCCGTAAGGGAGGGGTTCTGTCCAAACATCGACTCTATTCCCCTCAATAGATGTTGCCTGACTTGACAACATTCTTCAAAAGTTGCATTCAGTTCTGCTAAGCATTCTATACAAAGGATGTTTTGTGCTGGAAGACAGCAGAGGAGATTCATCATGACTGAGGGAGCTTGTGTCCAGAGACCTTCAGTGATAGGAACAGGCTCAGGCCATTCAGCCCATCGAGTCTGCCGCCTTTCCATCATGGCTGATCCCGGATCGCACTCAACCCCATACACCTGCTTTATCGCCATATCCTTTGACGATTTGACTGATCAGGAAACGATCACATTCCACCTTGAATATACCCACACGCTTGGCCTCTACCGCAGTTTGTGGCAGAGCATTCCACAGATCCATTACTGCCTGGCTAATAATAAACAAATATATATCCTGCTTACCTCTGTTTGAAAACGTGGCCCTTCAACTTTGTGGCTGTGCCCCACCACAGGAAATACCTTCTCCACATCCACCTTATCCAGTCCTTTCAACATTCGGTAGGTTTCAATGAGATGCCCCCGCATTTTTCTGAGTTCCAGTGAGCACAGGGTCAAAGCTGCCAAGTGTTCCTCATATTTAACCCCTTCTTTCCCGATATCATCCTTGTGAACCTCCTCTGGACTCTCTCCAATGAGATCTTTCAGATGACATTTCAGATTTCAGAAAGATGACCTGCCATCTTTCAGCTCACTCTTCTAACTGGCCTAAATCTCTCTGCAATCTTTGAAAACCTACTTCATTATCCACAACGCCGCCTATCTTAGTATCATCTGCATACTTACTAATCCAATTTACCACCCCATCATCCAGATCATTAACGTATCTGACAAACAGCATTGGACCCAGTACAGATCCCTGAGGCACACCACTAGTCACCGGCCTCCAACCTGACAAACAATTATCCACCACTACTCCCTGGCACCTCCCAGCCAGCCACTGCTGAATCCATTTTACTACTTCAATATTAACAGCTAAAGATTGAACCTTCCTAAGTAACCTTCCATGTGGAACTTTGTCAAAGGCTTTACTGAAGTCCATATAGCCAACGTCCACTGCTTTACCATCGTCACGTTTCCTAGTAACCTCTACAAAATCTTCAGTAAGGTTTGTCAAACATGACCTTCCACCCACAAATTCATGTTGACTGTTCCTGATCATGCCCGACATCAGATAACATGGCGAGTCCCGGTAGCTTCTTTACTTGTACAGTTGTAGCAGTGTATGCTCATAAACCTACTCTCAAAATTCCAACCTGATCACCATGGATCAGCCTGGGGAGGCCATAATAAATGAAATACCGCTCCCATGAAAATTTGTCCACCGTGGACGCCCTCCGATCCTTGGTAGGGAAAGCCTGCGCATATCTGGTGTAGTGGTCCGTGATGACTAATACATTGGCCGCGTTGCTGCATCGGGGTCTATCAACAGGAAATCCATACACACCAGGTCCAGAGGCCCTGCACTCTGCAAATGTGACAAGGGAGCTGCCCGCGTAGACAGTCTCTTCCGTCTTATGGATCGAATGCACCACTTGCTGTATTCTTCGCCCTCCAGCTTCATTAGCGGCCGGTAGAACCAATCTCTGAGCAATCGATTGGTCTTTTCAAACCCCAAATGGCCAGAGTCATCAGGAAGTGACTTCAACACTGTCCTCCGATACTTCTCAGGCTGAATCGGCTGAGAAGGCCGAGGCTGGTCCGAAGGCGACATGACCCGGTATAAACACCGCAGCAGAGACATGAGAGACACAGGCCTTCAGTTAATCTGCTCTACTGGCCTATAAATGATAAAAATATGATTCTAGTCACAGTCATTTCTAATGGTTTCATTTATTTTCACTCACACTATTACAGCGGTTTGTAGACAGCAGAATGGCTCCAAAGATACGAGGGACCATCTGGGGTGTCCTGAAATAACACCTGGGTTAGTGGGGTCAGGGGACCCACACCTTGCACAGGTAGCACCGCCAGTGGAAGCGGAGATTTGAAATCGGAGTTTTCCTTCTCCCAGATGAGCAACCATCCGTGGTTAACGAGCCCCATCTGCCCGGGGCAACTGGTTTTAAGGCGCCAGTGGCCCTCCTTTGCCTCTTCTCCTGTCACTGAGAACAGCTCCGCCACGTGAAGGCCAGGAGTCGGATCTGGTTGTCAGAATCTGTTTGAAACGCGCGCCATTAAGAGCATTTGTTTAGCAGTGGGAACTCGTCCCCACTACCAGCCTTCGGCTGTGACCATCTTTGGAGCCTAGAGAAAGTTATATTGGAAAGTTAAAAACAAAGTTTTTGTTGTGATGAAAGCCACAGTTTTGTATTTTTTTTCTATATAAAAATATGTTTTCATTCGTTTCTTTGTAAATACTTTTCTTCAGTACAACCTTTTGGCAGCTTTTGTACTTTTTACATCTTGCATTAAATAAAACCCCTTGCACTAACGTGCTGGTGCGGACTGATATCGGTTTGATTTTCAACTGGTGACCCTCGTCGTGTACACATCCCCACACCTGATAGCGAGGTGCGACACCCCCAAATACTCGAGATTTTCCCAGAGCAAAAACCACTTCAAACAGTTCACAAATTAGCAGACTCCACCTTACAGAATAGCAAAACCAAAGTTCAAAATTCAAACTGTATTTATTAGAAAAGTATCCTGAGATTCATCACACTCCAATCCGTGTGTACCCCAAATCTACAGACACACCCCTAAATCTACCCACACACTCAAATCTACAGACACACCCCCAAATCTACACACACACCCCCAAATCTAACCACACACCATATCTGTCCGGACAATCAAATTCGAGTGTACGCGCTTATTCGATAATACACCCATAAATTTACACACATCCCCATAACAGTGTATATCCCCATATTAGCCAACACATCCCGAGATCTGTGCCCATCACAAAATCCCAAATGCAGCTCCAAATCCCAATGCATCCCACAAATGAGTGTGCACCGTCAAATCCACCGATATCCCTATATCTGCGTGCAAACATAAATCTATCTGCTCCCTCAAATCCGTGTGCAGCCCAACCCCGCTGACACCCCCACCTGAAAATTAGATTATCCAGAGCAAGAACAGTATCAAACAGTTCACAAAATTGCTGACTCCACCTTACAAAAGTAGCAAGAACAAAGTTCAAAGTTCAAAATGTATTTATCAATAAGGTACCTATGAATGAAACAACCCTGAGATTCATCACATCTCAAATCGGCCTGCACCTCCCAAACCCCCACATTCACTGCCACACCCCTATGTCTGTAGACTTCCCCAAACCTGTGCGCACTCCTAAACCCACTGACACCCCACATACACATTAGATTATGGCACAGCAAGAATGCCTTCAACTTAAACTAACATCAAGAACAAAGTTCAAAGTGCATTCGTTGTTAAGGTATGAAAAAGGAAAAGCGTTCTTTTTCATCACGACCCCAAATCTGTGAGCACCCACTTAACTATGCGCATCCCCGAAATCTGTGTACATTCCCGAATCCGTGCGCACCCCAAACCCACCGACACCTTCCAAATGCACGTTAGGTTATACCAGAGCAAGAATCATTTCAAACATTTCCCAAATACCTACCCCACCATAAAAAAGTATCAAGAACAAAGTTCAAACTTCGAAGTGTATTTGTTGATAAAGTATCTATAAATGTAACAACCTCACTCTCACGGGACAGGAACGACACGCTGATGGGTCAAAGCGTTTGTTTCTGCACTGCGGTTTCTTTGACTTTCTCTCGGGTGAAAGGAACAACAGGGTGACGGGCCGAAGGGTAGTCTATGTGCTGCCCTGTTTGTGACTGACTCCAA